>NW_025958331.1:0-91291 GCF_023159225.1 Perognathus longimembris pacificus | reverse complement strand
AAAATAATAAATAGACAACTGGTCGACCTCATTAGAAATAAAAACCGAAAAGATTAGATAGACAAACAAACAAACACATAAATGTGGAGAGAAGGGCAGTGCGCGAAGGAGCAAATGTAAAAAGCAGACCGACCTGAATCCTTATCTTTACAAGGTCGACCTCAGAACTTTGTTCAGTTTGTCTCGGTGACGGATAATGGAAGGAAGGGCAGGCAACTGGTCGACTTCATTTAAATAAACAAATAAAAAATAAGATAAACTCTCAGGAATAGATAAATAATAACAAAAAAATTGTAAAGTGGAGAATGCGAGAGCGCGCGATTGCACTCAAGCAAACTCAAAAAGCACAGCACGATGCGTATTTTTTTTTAAATTGACAAAATAAATCAAAAATAAATCAAGAATAAAAATAAGTGGAAAAGGCGAGAGTGCGCGAGCACACAGGAGCAAAGACAAGCAGCGCAGCTTGATGCGTAGTAAAAAAAATAATAAATAGACAACTGGTCGACCTCATTAGAAATAAAAACCGTAAAGATTAGATAGACAAACAAACAAACACATAAATGTGGAGAGAAGGGCAGTGCGCGCAGGAGCAAAGGTAAACAGCAGACAGACCTGAATCCTTATCTTTACAAGGTCGACCTCAGAACTTTGTTCAGTTTGTCTCGGTGACGGATAATGGAAGGAAGGGAAGGCAACTGGTCGACTTCATTTAAATAAACAAATAAAAAATAAGATAAACTCTCAGGAATAGATAAATAATAACAAAAAAATTGTAAAGTGGAGAAAGCGAGAGCGCGCGAATGCACTCAAGCAAGCACAAACAGCACAGCACGATGCGTATTTTTTTTTAAATTGACAAAATAAATCAAAAATAAATCAAAAATAAAAATAAGTGGAAAAGGCGAGAGTGCGCGTGCACACAGGAGCAAAGACAAGCAGCGCAGCTTGATGAGTAGTAAAAAAAATAATAAATAGACAACTGGTCGACCTCATTAGAAATAAAAACCCAAAAGATTAGATAGACAAACAAACAAACACATAAATGTGGAGAGAAGGGCAGTGAGCGCAGGTGCAAAGGTAAACAGCAGACAGACCTGAATCCTTATCTTTACAAGGTCGACCTCAGAACTTTGTTCAGTTTGTCTCGGTGACGGATAATGGAAGGAAGGGCAGGCAACTGGTCGACTTCATTTAAATAAACAAATAAAAAATAAGATAAACTCTCAGGAATAGATAAATATTAACAAAACAATTGTAAAGTGGAGAAAGAGAGAGCGCGCGAATGCACTCAAGCAAACACAAACAGCACAGCACGATGCGTATTTTTTTTTAAAATTGACAAAATAAATCAAAAATAAATCAAAAATAAAAATAAGTGGAAAAGGCGAGAGTGCGCGAGCACACAGGAGCAAAGACAAGCAGCGCAGATTGATGCGTCGTAAAAAAAAATAATAAATAGACAACTGGTCGACCTCATTAGAAATAAAAAGCCAAAAGATTAGATAGACAAACAAACAAACACATAAATGTGGAGAGAAGGGCAGTGCGCGCAGGAGCAAAGGTATACAGCAGACAGACCTGAATCCTTATCTTTACAAGGTCGACCTCAGAACTTTGATTCAGTTTGTCTCGGTGACGGATAATGGAAGGAAGGGCAGGCAACTTGTCGACTTCATTTAAATAAACAAATAAAAAATAAGATAAACTCTCAGGAATAGATAAATAATAACAAACAAATTGTAAAGTGGAGAAAGCGAGAGCGCGCGAATGCACTCAAGCAAACACAAACAGCACAGCATGATGCGTATTTTTTTTTAAATTCACAAAATAAATCCAAAATAAAAATAAGTGGAAAAGGCGAGAGTGCGCGAGCACACAGGAGCAAAGACAAGCAGCGCAGCTTGATGCGTAGTAAAAAAAATAATAAATAGACAACTGGTCGACCTCATTAGAAATAAAAACCGAAAAGATTAGATAGACAAACAAACAAACACATAAATGTGGAGAGAAGGGCAGTGCGCGAAGGAGCAAAGGTAAAAAGCAGACCGACCTGAATCCTTATCTTTACAAGGTCGACCTCAGAACTTTGTTCAGTTTGTCTCGGTGACGGATAATGGAAGGAAGGGCAGGCAACTGGTCGACTTCATTTAAATAAACAAATAAAAAATAAGATAAACTCTCAGGAATAGATAAATAATAACAAAAAAATTGTAAAGTGGAGAATGCGAGAGCGCGCGATTGCACTCAAGCAAACTCAAAAAGCACAGCACGATGCGTATTTTTTTTTAAAATTGACAAAATAAATCAAAAATAAATCAAGAATAAAAATAAGTGGAAAAGGCGAGAGTGCGCGAGCACACAGGAGCAAAGACAAGCAGCGCAGCTTGATGCGTAGTAAAAAAAATAATAAATAGACAACTGGTCGACCTCATTAGAAATAAAAACCCCAAAGATTAGATAGACAAACAAACAAACACATAAATGTGGAGAGAAGGGCAGTGCGCGCAGGAGCAAAGGTAAACAGCAGAGAGACCTGAATCCTTATCTTTACAAGGTCGACCTCAGAACTTTGTTCAGTTTGTCTCAGTGACGGATAATGGAAGGAAGGGCAGGCAACTGGTCGACTTCATTTAAATAAACAAATAAAAAATAAGATAAACTCTAAGGAATAGATAAATAATAACAAAAAAATTGTAAAGTGGAGAAAGCGAGAGCGCGCGAATGCACTCAAGCAAACACAAACAGCACAGCACGAGGCGTATTTTTTTTTAAAATTGACAAAATATATAAAAAATAAATCAAAAATAAAAATAAGTGGAAAATGCGAGAGTGCGCGAGCACACAGGAGCAAAGACAAGCAACGCAGCTTGATGCGTAGTAAAAAAAAATAATAAATTGACAACTGGTCGACCTCATTAGAAATAAAAACCCCAAAGATTAGATAGACAAACAAACAAACACATAAATGTGGAGAGAAGGGCAGTGCGTGCAGGAGCAAAGGTAAACAGCAGACAGACCTGAATCCGTATCTTTACAAGGTCGACCTCAGAACTTTGTTCAGTTTGTCTCGGTGACGGATAATGGAAGGAAGGGCAGGCAACTGGTCGACTTCATTTAAATAAACAAATAAAAAATAAGGTAAACTCTCAGGAATAGATAAATAATAACAAAAAAATTGTAAAGTGGAGAAAGCGAGAGCGCGCGAATGCACTCAAGCAAACACAAACAGCACAGCACGATGCGTATTTTTTTTTAAAATTGACAAAATAAATCAAAAATAAATCAAAAATAAAAATAAGTGGAAAAGGCGAGAGTGCGCGAGCACACAGGAGCAAAGACAAGCAGCGCAGCTTGATGCGTAGTAAAAAAAAAAAATAAATAGACACCTGGTCGACCTCATTAGAAATAAAAACCCAAAAGATTAGATAGACAAACAAACAAACACATAAATGTGGAGAGAAGGGCAGTGCGTGCAGGAGCAAAGGTAAACAGCAGACAGACCTGAATCCTTATCTTTACAAGGTCGACCTCAGAACTTTGTTCAGTTTGTCTCGGTGACGGATAATGGAAGGAAGGGCAGGCAACTGGTCGACTTCATTTAAATAAACAAATAAAAAATAAGATAAACTCTCAGGAATAGATAAATAATAACAAAAAATTGTAACGTGGAGAAAGCGAGAGCGCGCGAATGCACTCAAGCAAGCACAAACAGCACAGCACGATGCGTATTTTTTTTAAATTGACAAAATAAATAAAAAATAAATCAAAAATAAAAATAAGTGGAAAAGGCGAGAGTGCGCGTGCACACAGGAGCAAAGACAAGCAGCGCAGCTTGATGCGTAGTAAAAAAAATAATAAATAGACAACTGGTCGACCTCATTAGAAATAAAAACCCAAAAGATTAGATAGACAAACAAACAAACACATAAATGTGGAGAGAAGGGCAGTGCGCGCAGGTGCAAAGGTAAACAGCAGACAGACCTGAATCCTTATCTTTACAAGGTCGACCTCAGAACTTTGTTCAGTTTGTCTCGGTGACGGATAATGGAAGGAAGGGCAGGCAACTGGTCGACTTCATTTAAATAAACAAATAAAAAATAAGATAAACTCTCAGGAATAGATAAATATTAACAAAACAATTGTAAAGTGGAGAAAGAGAGAGCGCGCGAATGCACTCAAGCAAACACAAACAGCACAGCACGATGCGTATTTTTTTTTAAAATTGACAAAATATATAAAAAATAAATCAAAAATCAAAATAAGTGGAAAAGGCGAGAGTGCGCGAGCACACAGGAGCAAAGACAAGCAACGCAGCTTGATGCGTAGTAAAAAAAAATAATAACTTGACAACTGGTCGACCTCATTAGAAATAAAAACCCCAAAGATTAGATAGACAAACAAACAAACACATAAATGTGGAGAGAAGGGCAGTGCGTGCAGGAGCAAAGGTAAACAGCAGACAGACCTGAATCCGTATCTTTACAAGGTCGACCTCAGAACTTTGTTCAGTTTGTCTCGGTGACGGATAATGGAAGGAAGGGCAGGCAACTGGTCGACTTCATTTAAATAAACAAATAAAAAATAAGATAAACTCTCAGGAATAGATAAATAATAACAAAAAAATTGTAAAGTGGAGAAAGCGAGAGCGCGCGAATGCACTCAAGCAAACACAAACAGCACAGCACGATGCGTATTTTTTTTTTAAAATTGACAAAATAAATCAAAAATAAATCAAAAATAAAAATAAGTGGAAAAGGCGAGAGTGCGCGAGCACACAGGAGCAAAGACAAGCAGCGCAGCTTGATGCGTAGTAAAAAAAAATAATAAATAGACAACTGGTCGACCTCATTAGAAATAAAAACCCAAAAGATTAGATAGACAAACAAACAAACACATAAATGTGGAGAGAAGGGCAGTGCGTGCAGGAGCAAAGGTAAACAGCAGACAGACCTGAATCCTTATCTTTACAAGGTCGACCTCAGAACTTTGTTCAGTTTGTCTCGGTGACGGATAATGGAAGGAAGGGCAGGCAACTGGTCGACTTCATTTAAATAAACAAATAAAAAATAAGATAAACTCTCAGGAATAGATAAATAATAACAAAAAAATTGTAACGTGGAGAAAGCGAGAGCGCGCGAATGCACTCAAGCAAGCACAAACAGCACAGCACGATGCGTATTTTTTTTTAAATTGACAAAATAAATCAAAAATAAATCAAGAATAAAAATAAGTGGAAAAGGCGAGAGTGCGCGAGCACACAGGAGCAAAGACAAGCAGCGCAGCTTGATGCGTAGTAAAAAAAATAATAAATAGACAACTGGTCGACCTCATTAGAAATAAAAACCCCAAAGAGTAGATAGACAAACAATCAAACACATAAATGTGGAGAGAAGGGCAGTGCGCGCAGGAGCAAAGGTAAACAGCAGACAGACCTGAATCCTTATCTTTACAAGGTCGACCTCAGAACTTTGTTCAGTTTGTCTCAGTGACGGATAATGGAAGGAAGGGCAGGCAACTGGTCGACTTCATTTAAATAAACAAATAAAAATTAAGATAAACTCTCAGGAATAGATAAATAATAACAAAAAAATTGTAAAGTGGAGAAAGCGAGAGCGCGCGAATGCACTCAAGCAAGCACAAACAGCACAGCACGATGCGTATTTTTTTTTAAATTGACAAAATAAATCAAAAATAAATCAAAAATAAAAATAAGTGGAAAAGGCGAGAGTGCGCGAGCACACAGGAGCAAAGACAAGCAGCGCAGCTTGATGCGTATTAAAAAAAATAATAAATAGACAACTGGTCGACCTCATTAGAAATAAAAACCCAAAAGATTAGATAGACAAACAAACAAACACATAAATGTGGAGAGAAGGGCAGTGAGCGCAGGTGCAAAGGTAAACAGCAGACAGACCTGAATCCTTATCTTTACAAGGTCGACCTCAGAACTTTGTTCAGTTTGTCTCGGTGACGGATAATGGAAGGAAGGGCAGGCAACTGGTCGACTTCATTTAAATAAACAAATAAAAAATAAGATAAACTCTCAGGAATAGATAAATATTAACAAAACAATTGTAAAGTGGAGAAAGAGAGAGCGCGCGAATGCACTCAAGCAAACACAAACAGCACAGCACGATGCGTATTTTTTTTTAAAATTGACAAAATAAATCAAAAATAAATCAAAAATAAAAATAAGTGGAAAAGGCGAGAGTGCGCGAGCACACAGGAGCAAAGACAAGCAGCGCAGATTGATGCGTCGTAAAAAAAAATAATAAATAGACAACTGGTCGACCTCATTAGAAATAAAAACCCAAAAGATTAGATAGACAAACAAACAAACACATAAATGTGGAGAGAAGGGCAGTGCGCGCAGGAGCAAAGGTATACAGCAGACAGACCTGAATCCTTATCTTTACAAGGTCGACCTCAGAACTTTGATTCAGTTTGTCTCGGTGACGGATAATGGAAGGAAGGGCAGGCAACTTGTCGACTTCATTTAAATAAACAAATAAAAAATAAGATAAACTCTCAGGAATAGATAAATAATAACAAACAAATTGTAAAGTGGAGAAAGCGAGAGCGCGCGAATGCACTCAAGCAAACACAAACAGCACAGCATGATGCGTATTTTTTTTAAATTCACAAAATAAATCAAAAATAAAAATAAGTGGAAAAGGCGAGAGTGCGCGAGCACACAGGAGCAAAGACAAGCAGCGCAGCTTGATGCGTAGTAAAAAAAATAATAAATAGACAACTGGTCGACCTCATTAGAAATAAAAACCGAAAAGATTAGATAGACAAACAAACAAACACATAAATGTGGAGAGAAGGGCAGTGCGCGAAGGAGCAAAGGTAAAAAGCAGACCGACCTGAATCCTTATCTTTACAAGGTCGACCTCAGAACTTTGTTCAGTTTGTCTCGGTGACGGATAATGGAAGGAAGGGCAGGCAACTGGTCGACTTCATTTAAATAAACAAATAAAAAATAAGATAAACTCTCAGGAATAGATAAATAATAACAAAAAATTGTAAAGTGGAGAATGCGAGAGCGCGCGATTGCACTCAAGCAAACTCAAAAAGCACAGCACGATGCGTATTTTTTTTAAATTGACAAAATAAATCAAAAATAAATCAAGAATAAAAATAAGTGGAAAAGGCGAGAGTGCGCGAGCACACAGGAGCAAAGACAAGCAGCGCAGCTTGATGCGTAGTAAAAAAAATAATAAATAGACAACTGGTCGACCTCATTAGAAATAAAAACCGTAAAGATTAGATAGACAAACAAACAAACACATAAATGTGGAGAGAAGGGCAGTGCGCGCAGGAGCAAAGGTAAACAGCAGACAGACCTGAATCCTTATCTTTACAAGGTCGACCTCAGAACTTTGTTCAGTTTGTCTCCGTGACGGATAATGGAAGGAAGGGAAGGCAACTGGTCGACTTCATTTAAATAAACAAATAAAAAATAAGATAAACTCTCAGGAATAGATAAATAATAACAAAAAAATTGTAAAGTGGAGAAAGCGAGAGCGCGCGAATGCACTCAAGGAAGCACAAACAGCACAGCACGATGCGTATTTTTTTTTAAATTGACAAAATAAATCAAAAATAAATCAAAAATAAAAATAAGTGGAAAAGGCGAGAGTGCGCGTGCACACAGGAGCAAAGACAAGCAGCGCAGCTTGATGCGTAGTAAAAAAAATAATAAATAGACAACTGGTCGACCTCATTAGAAATAAAAACCCAAAAAATTAGATAGACAAACAAACAAACACATAAATGTGGAGAGAAGGGCAGTGAGCGCAGGTGCAAAGGTAAACAGCAGACAGACCTGAATCCTTATCTTTACAAGGTCGACCTCAGAACTTTGTTCAGTTTGTCTCGGTGACGGATAATGGAAGGAAGGGCAGGCAACTGGTCGACTTCATTTAAATAAACAAATAAAAAATAAGATAAACTCTCAGGAATAGATAAATATTAACAAAACAATTGTAAAGTGGAGAAAGAGAGAGCGCGCGAATGCACTCAAGCAAACACAAACAGCACAGCACGATGCGTATTTTTTTTTAAAATTGACAAAATAAATCAAAAATAAAACAAAAATAAAAATAAGTGGAAAAGGCGAGAGTGCGCGAGCACACAGGAGCAAAGACAAGCAGCGCAGATTGATGCGTCGTAAAAAAAAATAATAAATAGACAACTGGTCGACCTCATTAGAAATAAAAACCCAAAAGATTAGATAGACAAACAAACAAACACATAAATGTGGAGAGAAGGGCAGTGCGCGCAGGAGCAAAGTTATACAGCAGACAGACCTGAATCCTTATCTTTACAAGGTCGACCTCAGAACTTTGATTCAGTTTGTCTCGGTGACGGATAATGGAAGGAAGGGCAGGCAACTTGTCGACTTCATTTAAATAAACAAATAAAAAATAAGATAAACTCTCAGGAATAGATAAATAATAACAAACAAATTGTAAAGTGGAGAAAGCGAGAGCGCGCGAATGCACTCAAGCAAACACAAACAGCACAGCATGATGCGTATTTTTTTTAAATTCACAAAATAAATCAAAAATAAAAATAAGTGGAAAAGGCGAGAGTGCGCGAGCACACAGGAGCAAAGACAAGCAGCGCAGCTTGATGCGTAGTAAAAAAAATAATAAATAGACAACTGGTCGACCTCATTAGAAATAAAAACCGAAAAGATTAGATAGACAAACAAACAAACACATAAATGTGGAGAGAAGGGCAGTGCGCGAAGGAGCAAAGGTAAAAAGCAGACCGACCTGAATCCTTATCTTTACAAGGTCGACCTCAGAACTTTGTTCAGTTTGTCTCGGTGACGGATAATGGAAGGAAGGGCAGGCAACTGGTCGACTTCATTTAAATAAACAAATAAAAAATAAGATAAACTCTCAGGAATAGATAAATAATAACAAAAAAATTGTAAAGTGGAGAATGCGAGAGCGCGCGATTGCACTCAAGCAAACTCAAAAAGCACAGCACGATGCGTATTTTTTTTTAAAATTGACAAAATAAATCAAAAATAAATCAAGAATAAAAATAAGTGGAAAAGGCGAGAGTGCGCGAGCACACAGGAGCAAAGACAAGCAGCGCAGCTTGATGCGTAGTAAAAAAAATAATAAATAGACAACTGGTCGACCTCATTAGAAATAAAAACCCCAAAGATTAGATAGACAAACAAACAAACACATTAATGTGGAGAGAAGGGCAGTGCGCGCAGGAGCAAAGGTAAACAGCAGACAGACCTGAATCCTTATCTTTACAAGGTCGACCTCAGAACTTTGTTCAGTTTGTCTCAGTGACGGATAATGGAAGGAAGGGCAGGCAACTGGTCGACTTCATTTAAATAAACAAATAAAAAATAAGATAAACTCTGAGGAATAGATAAATAATAACAAAAAAATTGTAAAGTGGAGAAAGCGAGAGCGCGCGAATGCACTCAAGCAAACACAAACAGCACAGCACGATGCGTATTTTTTTTTAAAATTGACAAAATATATAAAAAATAAATCAAAAATAAAAATAAGTGGAAAATGCGAGAGTGCGCGAGCACACAGGAGCAAAGACAAGCAACGCAGCTTGATGCGTAGTAAAAAAAAATAATAAATTGACAACTGGTCGACCTCATTAGAAATAAAAACCCCAAAGATTAGATAGACAAACAAACAAACACATAAATGTGGAGAGAAAGGCAGTGCGTGCAGGAGCAAAGGTAAACAGCAGACAGACCTGAATCCGTATCTTTACAAGGTCGACCTCAGAACTTTGTTCAGTTTGTCTCGGTGACGGATAATGGAAGGAAGGGCAGGCAACTGGTCGACTTCATTTAAATAAACAAATAAAAAATAAGGTAAACTCTCAGGAATAGATAAATAATAACAAAAAAATTGTAAAGTGGAGAAAGCGAGAGCGCGCGAATGCACTCAAGCAAACACAAACAGCACAGCACGATGCGTATTTTTTTTAAAATTGACAAAATAAATCAAAAATAAATCAAAAATAAAAATAAGTGGAAAAGGCGAGAGTGCGCGAGCACACAGGAGCAAAGACAAGCAGCGCAGCTTGATGCGTAGTAAAAAAAATAAATAAATAGACAACTGGTCGACCTCATTAGAAATAAAAACCCAAAAGATTAGATAGACAAACAAACAAACACATAAATGTGGAGAGAAGGGCAGTGCGTGCAGGAGCAAAGGTAAACAGCAGACAGACCTGAATCCTTATCTTTACAAGGTCGACCTCAGAACTTTGTTCAGTTTGTCTCGGTGACGGATAATGGAAGGAAGGGCAGGCAACTGGTCGACTTCATTTAAATAAACAAATAAAAAATAAGATAAACTCTCAGGAATAGATAAATAATAACAAAAAATTGTAACGTGGAGAAAGCGAGAGCGCGCGAATGCACTCAAGCAAGCACAAACAGCACAGCACGATGCGTATTTTTTTTAAATTGACAAAATAAATAAAAAATAAATCAAAAATAGAAATAAGTGGAAAAGGCGAGAGTGCGCGTGCACACAGGAGCAAAGACAAGCAGCGCAGCTTGATGCGTAGTAAAAAAAATAATAAATAGACAACTGGTCGACCTCATTAGAAATAAAAACCCAAAAGATTAGATAGACAAACAAACAAACACATAAATGTGGAGAGAAGGGCAGTGCGCGCAGGTGCAAAGGTAAACAGCAGACAGACCTGAATCCTTATCTTTACAAGGTCGACCTCAGAACTTTGTTCAGTTTGTCTCGGTGACGGATAATGGAAGGAAGGGCAGGCAACTGGTCGACTTCATTTAAATAAACAAATAAAAAATAAGATAAACTCTCAGGAATAGATAAATATTAACAAAACAATTGTAAAGTGGAGAAAGAGAGAGCGCGCGAATGCACTCAAGCAAACACAAACAGCACAGCACGATGCGTATTTTTTTTTAAAATTGACAAAATATATAAAAAATAAATCAAAAATAAAAATAAGTGGAAAAGGCGAGAGTGCGCGAGCACACAGGAGCAAAGACAAGCAACGCAGCTTGATGCGTAGTAAAAAAAAATAATAACTTGACAACTGGTCGACCTCATTAGAAATAAAAACCCCAAAGATTAGATAGACAAACAAACAAACACATAAATGTGGAGAGAAGGGCAGTGCGTGCAGGAGCAAAGGTAAACAGCAGACAGACCTGAATCCGTATCTTTACAAGGTCGACCTCAGAACTTTGTTCAGTTTGTCTCGGTGACGGATAATGGAAGGAAGGGCAGGCAACTGGTCGACTTCATTTAAATAAACAAATAAAAAATAAGATAAACTCTCAGGAATAGATAAATAATAACAAAAAAATTGTAAAGTGGAGAAAGCGAGAGCGCGCGAATGCACTCAAGCAAACACAAACAGCACAGCACGATGCGTATTTTTTTTTTAAAATTGACAAAATAAATCAAAAATAAATCAAAAATAAAAATAAGTGGAAAAGGCGAGAGTGCGCGAGCACACAGGAGCAAAGACAAGCAGCGCAGCTTGATGCGTAGTAAAAAAAAATAATAAATAGACAACTGGTCGACCTCATTAGAAATAAAAACCCAAAAGATTAGATAGACAAACAAACAAACACATAAATGTGGAGAGAAGGGCAGTGCGTGCAGGAGCAAAGGTAAACAGCAGACAGACCTGAATCCTTATCTTTACAAGGTCGACCTCAGAACTTTGTTCAGTTTGTCTCGGTGACGGATAATGGAAGGAAGGGCAGGCAACTGGTCGACTTCATTTAAATAAACAAATAAAAAATAAGATAAACTCTCAGGAATAGATAAATAATAACAAAAAAATTGTAACGTGGAGAAAGCGAGAGCGCGCGAATGCACTCAAGCAAGCACAAACAGCACAGCACGATGCGTATTTTTTTTAAATTGACAAAATAAATCAAAAATAAATCAAGAATAAAAATAAGTGGAAAAGGCGAGAGTGCGCGAGCACACAGGAGCAAAGACAAGCAGCGCAGCTTGATGCGTAGTAAAAAAAATAATAAATAGACAACTGGTCGACCTCATTAGAAATAAAAACCCCAAAGAGTAGATAGACAAACAATCAAACACATAAATGTGGAGAGAAGGGCAGTGCGCGCAGGAGCAAAGGTAAACAGCAGACAGACCTGAATCCTTATCTTTACAAGGTCGACCTCAGAACTTTGTTCAGTTTGTCTCAGTGACGGATAATGGAAGGAAGGGCAGGCAACTGGTCGACTTCATTTAAATAAACAAATAAAAAATAAGATAAACTCTCAGGAATAGATAAATAATAACAAACAAATTGTAAAGTGGAGAAAGCGAGAGCGCGCGAATGCACTCAAGCAAACACAAACAGCACAGCATGATGCGTATTTTTTTTAAATTCACAAAATAAATCAAAAATAAAAATAAGTGGAAAAGGCGAGAGTGCGCGAGCACACAGGAGCAAAGACAAGCAGCGCAGCTTGATGCGTAGTAAAAAAAATAATAAATAGACAACTGGTCGACCTCATTAGAAATAAAAACCGAAAAGATTAGATAGACAAACAAACAAACACATAAATGTGGAGAGAAGGGCAGTGCGCGAAGGAGCAAAGGTAAAAAGCAGACCGACCTGAATCCTTATCTTTACAAGGTCGACCTCAGAACTTTGTTCAGTTTGTCTCGGTGACGGATAATGGAAGGAAGGGCAGGCAACTGGTCGACTTCATTTAAATAAACAAATAAAAAATAAGATAAACTCTCTGGAATAGGTAAATAATAACAAAAAAATTGTAAAGTGGAGAAAGCGAGAGCACGCGAATGCACTCAAGCAAACACAAACAGCACAGCACGATGCGTATTTTTTTTAAAATTGACAAAATAAATAAAAATAAATCAAAAATAAATATAAGTGGAAAAGGCGAGAGTGCGCGAGCACACAGGAGCAAAGACAAGCAGCGCAGCTTGATGCGTAGTAAAAAAAATAATAAATAGACAACTGGTCGACCTCATTAGAAATAAAAACCCAAAAGATTCGATAGACAAACAAACAAACACATAAATGTGGAGAGAAGGGCAGTGCATGCAGGAGCAAAGGTAAACTGCAGACAGACCTGAATCCGTATCTTTACAAGGTCGACCTCAGAACTTTGTTCAGTTTGTCTCGGTGACGGATAATGGAAGGAAGGGCAGGCAACTGGTCGACTTCATTTAAATAAACAAATAAAAAGTAAGATAAACTCTCAGGAATAAATAAATAATAACAAACAAACTGTAATGTGGAGAAAGCGAGAGCGCGCGAATGCACTCAAGCAAACACAAACAGCACAGCACGATGCGTATTTTTTTTTAAAATTGACAAAATAAATCAAAAATAAATCAAAAATAAAAATAAGTGGAAAAGGCGAGAGTGCGCGAGCACACAGGAGCAAAGACAAGCAGCGCAGCTTGATGCGTAGTAAAAAAAAATAATAAATAGACAACTGGTCGACCTCATTAGAAATAAAAACCCAAAAGATTAGATAGACAAACAAACAAACACATAAATGTGGAGAGAAGGGCAGTGCGTGCAGGAGCAAAGGTAAACAGCAGACAGACCTGAATCCTTATCTTTACAAGGTCGACCTCAGAACTTTGTTCAGTTTGTCTCGGTGACGGATAATGGAAGGAAGGGCAGGCAACTGGTCGACTTCATTTAAATAAACAAATAAAAAATAAGATAAACTCTCAGGAATAGATAAATAATAACAAAAAAAATTGTAACGTGGAGAAAGCGAGAGCGCGCGAATGCACTCAAGCAAGCACAAACAGCACAGCACGAAGCGTATTTTTTTTAAATTGACAAAATAAATCAAAAATAAATCAAGAATAAAAATAAGTGGAAAAGGCGAGAGTGCGCGAGCACACAGGAGCAAAGACAAGCAGCGCAGCTTGATGCGTAGTAAAAAAAATAATAAATAGACAACTGGTCGACCTCATTAGAAATAAAAACCCCAAAGAGTAGATAGACAAACAATCAAACACATAAATGTGGAGAGAAGGGCAGTGCGCGCAGGAGCAAAGGTAAACAGCAGACAGACCTGAATCCTTATCTTTACAAGGTCGACCTCAGAACTTTGTTCAGTTTGTCTCGGTGACGGATAATGGAAGGAAGGGCAGGCAACTGGTCGACTTCATTTAAATAAACAAATAAAAAATAAGATAAACTCTCAGGAATAGATAAATAATAACAAAAAATTTGTAAAGTGGAGAAAGCGAGAGCGCGCGAATGCACTCAAGCAAACACAAACAGGACAGCACGATGCGTATTTTTTTTTAAAATTGACAAAATAAATCAAAAATAAATCAAAAATAAATATAAGTGGAAAAGGCAAGAGTGCGCGAGCACACTGGAGCAAAGACAAGCAGCGCAGCTTGATGCGTAGTAAAAAAAATAATAAATAGACAACTGGTCGACCTCATTAGAAATAAAAACCCAAAAGATTAGATAGACAAACAAACAAACACATAAATGTGGAGAAAAGGGCAGTGTGTGTAGGAGCAAAGGTAAACAGCACACAGACCTGAATCCTTATCTTTACAAGGTCGACCTCAGAATTTGTTCAGTTTGTCTCGGTGATGGGTAATGGAAGGAAGGGCAGGCAACTGGTCGACTTCATTTAAATAAACAAATAAAAAATAAGATAAACTCTCAGGAAGAGATAAATAATAACAAAAAAATTGTAAAGTGGAGAAAGCGAGAGCGCGCGAATGCACTCAAGCAAACACAAACAGCACAGCACGATGCGTATTTTTTTTAAATTGACAAAATAAATCAAAAATAAATGAAAAATAAAAATAAGTGGAAAAGGCGAGAGTGCGCGAGTACACAGGAGCAAAGACAAGCAGCACAGCTTGATGCGTAGTAACATACATAATAAATAGACAACTGGTCCACCTCTTTAGAAATAAAACCCAAAAGATTAGATAGACAAACAAACAAACACATAAATGTGGAGAGAAGGCCGTGCGCGCAGGAGCAAAGGTAAACAGCAGACAGACCTGAATCCTTATCTTTACAAGGTCGACCTCAGAACTTTGTTCAGTTTGTCTCGGTGACGGATAATGGAAGGAAGGGCAGGCAACTGGTCGACTTCATTTAAATAAACAAATAAAAAATAAGATAAACTCTCAGGAATAGATAAATAATAACAAAAAAATTGTAAAGTGGAGAAAGCGAGAGCGCGCGAATGCACTCAAGCAAACACAAACAGCACAGCACGATGCGTATTTTTTTTAAATTGACAAAATAAATCAAAAATAAATCAAAAATAAAAATAAGTGGAAAAGGCGAGAGTGCGCGAGCACACAGGAGCAAAGACAAGCAGCGCAGCTTGATGCGTAGTAAAAAAAATAATAAATAGACAACTGGTCGACCTCATTAGAAATAAAAACCCAAAAGATTAGATAGACAAACAAACAAAAACATAAATGTGGACAGAAGGTCAGTGCGCGCAGGAGCAAAGGTAAACAGCAGACAGACCTGAATCCTTATCTTTACAAGGTCGACCTCAGAACTTTGTTTAGTTTGTCTGGGTGACGGATAATGGAAGGAAGGGCAGGCAACTGGTCGACTACATTTAAATAAACAAATAAAAAATAAGATAAACTCTCAGGAATAGATAAATAATTACAAAAAAATTGTAAAGTGGAGAAAGCGAGAGCGCGCGAATGCACTCAAACAAACACAAACAGCACAGCACGATGCGTATTTGTTTTTAAATTGACAAAATAAATCAAAAATAAATCAAAAATAAAAATAAATGGAAAAGGCGAGAGTGCGCGAGCACACAGGAGCAAGGATAAGCAGCGCAGCTTGATGCGTAGTAAAAAAAATAATAAATAGACAACTGCTCGACCTCATTAGAAATAAAAACCCAAAAGATTAGATAGACAAACAAACAAACACATAAATGTGGAGAGAAGGGCAGTGCGCGCAGGAGCAAAGGCAAACAGCAGACAGACCTGAATCCTTATCTTTACAAGGTCGACCTCAGAAATTTGTTCAGTTTGTCTCGGTGATGGATAATGGAAGGAAGGGCAGGAAACTGGTCGACTTCATTTAAATAAACAAATAAAAAATAAGATAAACTCTCAGGAATAGATAAATAATAACAAAAAAATTGTAAAGTGGAGAAAGCGAGAGCGCGCGAATGCACTCAAGCAAACACAAACAGCACAGCACGATGCGTATTTTTTTTAAATTGACAAAATAAATCAAAAATAAATGAAAAATAAAAATAAGTGGAAAAGGCGAGAGTGCGTGAGTACACAGGAGCAAAGACAAGCAGCGCAGCTTGATGCGTAGTAACAGAAATAATAAATAGACAACTGGTCGACCTCATTAGAAAAAAAAACCCAAAAGATTAGATAGACAAACAAACAAACACATAAATGTGGAGAGAAGGGCAGTGCGGGCAGGAGCAAAGGTAAACAGCAGACAGACCTGAATCCTTATCTTTACAAGGTCGACCTCAGAACTTTGTTCAGTTTGTCTCGGTGACGGATAATGGAAGGAAGGGCAGGCAACTGGTCGACTTCATTTAAATAAACAAATAAAAAATAAGATAAACTCTCAGGAGTAGATAAATAATAACAAAAAAATTGTAAAGTGGAGAGAGCGAGAGCGCGCGAATGCACTCAAGCAAACACAAACAGCACAGCACGATGCGTATTTTTTTTTAAATTGACAAAATAAATCAAAAATAAATCAAAAATAAAAATAAGTGGAAAAGGCTAGAGTGCGCGAGCACACAGGATCAAAGACAAGCAGCGCAGCTTGATGCGTAGTAAAAAAAATAATAAATAGACAACTGGTCGACCTCATTAGAAATAAAAACCCAAAAGATTAGATAGACAAACAAACAAAAACATAAATGTGGACAGAAGGTCAGTGCGCGCAGGAGCAAAGGTAAACAGCAGACAGACCTGAATCCTTATCTTTACAAGGTCGACCTCAGAACTTTGTTTAGTTTGTCTGGGTGACGGATAATGGAAGGAAGGGCAGGCAACTGGTCGACTACATTTAAATAAACAAATAAAAAATAAGATAAACTCTCAGGAATAGATAAATAATTACAAAAAAATTGTAAAGTGGAGAAAGCGAGAGCGCGCGAATGCACTCAAACAAACACAAACAGCACAGCACGATGCGTATTTGTTTTTAAATTGACAAAATAAATCAAAAATAAATCAAAAATAAAAATAAATGGAAAAGGCGAGAGTGCGCGAGCACACAGGAGCAAAGACAAGCAGCGCAGCTTGATGCGTAGTAAAAAAAATAATAAATAGACAACTGGTCGACCTCATTATAAATAAAAACCCAAAAGATTAGATAGACAAACAAACAAACACATAAATGTGGAGAGAAGGGCAGTGCGCGCAGGAGCAAAGGTAAACAGCAGACAGACCTGAATCCTTATCTTTACAAGGTCGACCTCAGAAATTTGTTCAGTGTGTCTCGGTGACGGATAATGGAAGGAAGGGCAGGCAACTTGTCGACTTCATTTAAATAAACAAATAAAAATAAGATAAACTCTCAGGAATAGATAAATAATAACAAAAAAATTGTGAAGTGGAGAAAGCGAGAGCGCGCGAATGCACTCAAGCAAACACAAACAGCACAGCACGATGCCTATTTTTTTTAAATTGACAAAATAAATCAAAAATAAATGAAAAATAAAAATAAGTGGAAAAGGCGAGAGTGCGTGAGTACACAGGAGCAAAGACAAGCAGCGCAGCTTGATGCGTAGTAACAGAAATAATAAATAGACAACTGGTCGACCTCATTAGAAATAAAACCCAAAAAATTAGACAGACAAACAAACAAACACATAAATGTGGAGAGAAGAGCAGTGCGGGCAGGAGCAAAGGTAAACAGCAGACAGACCTGAATCCTTATCTTTAGAAGGTCGACCTCAGAACTTTGTTCAGTTTGTCTCGGTGACGGATAATGGAAGGAAGGGCAGGCACCTGGTCGACTTCATTTAAATAAACAAATAAAAAATAAGATAAACTCTCAGGAATAGATAAATAATAACAAAAAAATTGTAAAGTGGAGAAAGCGAGAGCGCGCGAATGCAATCAGGCAAACACAAACAGCAAAGCACGATGCGTATTTTTTTTAAATTGACAAAATAAATCAAAAATAAATCAAAAATAAAAATAAGTGGAAAAGGCGAGAGTGCGCGAGCACACAGGAGCAAAGACAAGCAGCGCAGCTTGATGCGTAGTAAAAAAAATAATAAATAGACAACTGGTCGACCTCATTAGAAATAAAAACCCAAAAGATTAGATAGACAAACAAACAAACACATAAATGTGGAGAGAAGGGCAGTGCGCGCAGGAGCAAAGGTAAACAGCAGACAGACCTGAATCCTTATCTTTACAAGGTCGACCTCAGAACTTTGTTCAGTTTGTCTCGGTGACGGATAATGGAAGGAAGGGCAGGCAACTGGTCGACTTCATTTAAATAAACAAATAAAAAATAAGATAAACTCTCAGGAATAGATAAATAATAACAAAAAAATTGTAAAGTGGAGAAAGCGAGAGCGCGCGAATGCACTCAAGCAAACACAAACAGCACAGCACGATGCCTATTTTTTTTTAAATTGACAAAATAAATCAAAAATAAATCAAAAATAAAAATAAGTGGAAAAGGCGAGAGTGCGCGAGCACACAGGAGCAAAGACAAGCAGCGCAGCTTGATGCGTAGTAAAAAAAATAATAAATAGACAACTGGTCGACCTCATTAGAAATAAAAACCCAAAAGATTAGATAGACAAACAAACAAACACATAAATGTGGAGAGAAGGGCAGTGCCCGCAGGAGCAAAGGTAAACAGCAGACAGACCTGAATCCTTATCTTTACAAGGTCGACCTCAGAACTTTGTTCAGTTTGTCTCGGTGGCGGATAATGGAAGCAAGGGCAGGCAACTGGTCGACTTCATTTAAATAAACAAATAAAAAATAAGATAAACTCTCAGGAATAGATAAATAATAACAAAAAAATTGTAAAGTGGAGAAAGCGAGAGCGCGCGAATGCACTCAAGCAAACACAAACAGCACAGCACGATGCCTATTTTTTTTTAAATTGACAAAATAAATCAAAAATAAATCAAAAATAAAAATAAGTGGAAAAGCGAGAGTGCGCGAGCACACAGGAGCAAAGACAAGCAGCGCAGCTTGATGCGTAGTAAAAAAAATAATAAATAGACAACTGGTCGTCCTCATTAGAAATAAAAAACCAAAAGATTAGATAGACAAACAAACAAACACATAAATGTGGAGAGAAGGGCAGTGCCCGCAGGAGCAAAGGTAAACAGCAGACAGACCTGAATCCTTATCTTTACAAGGTCGACCTCAGAAATTTGTTCAGTTTGTCTCGGTGACGGATAATGGAAGGAAGTGCAGGCAACTGGTCGACTTCATTTAAATAAACAAATAAAAAATAAGATAAACTCTCAGGAATAGATAAATAATAACAAAAAAATTGTAAAGTGGAGAAAGCGAGAGCGCGCGAATGCACTCAAGCAAACACAAACAGCACAGCACGATGCGTATTTTTTTTTAAAACTGACAAAATAAATCAAAAATATATCAAAAATCAAAATAAGTGGAAAAGGCGAGAGTGCGCGAGCACACAGGAGCAAAGACAAGCAGCGCAGCTTGATGCGTAGTAAAAAAAATAATAAATAGACACCTGGTCGACCTCATTAGAAATAAAAACCCAAAAGATTAGATAGACAAACAAACAAACACATAAATGTGGAGAGAAGGGCAGTGCGCACAGGAGCAAAGGTAAACAGCAGACAGACCTGAATCCTTATCTTTACAAGGTCGACCTCAGAACTTTGTTCAGTTTGTCTCGGTGACGGATAATGGAAGGAAGGGCAGGCAACTGGTCGACTTCATTTAAATAAACAAATAAAAAATAAGATAAACTCTCAGGAATAGATAAATAATAACAAAAAATTTGTAAAGTGGAGAAAGCGAGAGCGCGCGAATGCACTCAAGCAAACACAAACAGGACAGCACGATGCGTATTTTTTTTTAAAATTGACAAAATAAATCAAAAATAAATCAAAAATAAATATAAGTGGAAAAGGCAAGAGTGCGCGAGCACACAGGAGCAAAGACAAGCAGCGCAGCTTGATGCGTAGTAAAAAAAATAATAAATAGACAACTGGTCGACCTCATTAGAAATAAAAACCCAAAAGATTAGATAGACAAACAAACAAACACATAAATGTGGAGAGAAGGGCAGTGTGTGTAGGAGCAAAGGTAAACAGCACACAGACCTGAATCCTTATCTTTACAAGGTCGACCTCAGAATTTGTTCAGTTTGTCTCGGTGATGGGTAATGGAAGGAAGGGCAGGCAACTGGTCGACTTCATTTAAATAAACAAATAAAAAATAAGATAAACTCTCAGGAAGAGATAAATAATAACAAAAAAATTGTAAAGTTGAGAAAGCGAGAGCGCGCGAATGCACTCAAGCAAACACAAACAGCACAGCACGATGCGTATTTTTTTTTAAATTGACAAAATAAATCAAAAATAAATGAAAAATAAAAATAAGTGGAAAAGGCGAGAGTGCGCGAGTACACAGGAGCAAAGACAAGCAGCACAGCTTGATGCGTAGTAACATACATAATAAATAGACAACTGGTCCACCTCTTTAGAAATAAAACCCAAAAGATTAGATAGACAAACAAACAAACACATAAATGTGGAGAGAAGGCCGTGCGCGCAGGAGCAAAGGTAAACAGCAGACAGACCTGAATCCTTATCTTTACAAGGTCGACCTCAGAACTTTGTTCAGTTTGTCTCGGTGACGGATAATGGAAGGAAGGGCAGGCAACTGGTCGACTTCATTTAAATAAACAAATAAAAAATAAGATAAACTCTCAGGAATAGATAAATAATAACAAAAAAATTGTAAAGTGGAGAAAGCGAGAGCGCGCGAATGCACTCAAGCAAACACAAACAGCACAGCACGATGCGTATTTTTTTTAAATTGACAAAATAAATCAAAAATAAATGAAAAATAAAAATAAGTGGAAAAGGCGAGAGTGCGCGAGTACACAGGAGCAAAGACAAGCAGCACAGCTTGATGCGTAGTAACATACATAATAAATAGACAACTGGTCCACCTCTTTAGAAATAAAACCCAAAAGATTAGATAGACAAACAAACAAACACATAAATGTGGAGAGAAGGGCAGTGCGCGCAGGAGCAAAGGTAAACAGCAGACAGACCTGAATCCTTATCTTTACAAGGTCGACCTCAGAACTTTGTTCAGTTTGTCTCGGTGATGGATAATGGAAGGAAGGGCAGGAAACTGGTCGACTTCATTTAAATAAACAAATAAAAAATAAGATAAACTCTCAGGAATAGATAAATAATAACAAAAAAATTGTAAATTGGAGAAAGCGAGAGCGCGCGAATGCACTCAAGCAAACACAAACAGCACAGCACGATGCGTATTTTTTTTAAATTGACAAAATAAATCAAAAATAAATGAAAAATAAAAATAAGTGGAAAAGGCGAGAGTGCGTGAGTACACAGGAGCAAAGACAAGCAGCGCAGCTTGATGCGTAGTAACAGAAATAATAAATAGACAACTGGTCGACCTCATTAGAAATAAAAACCCAAAAGATTAGATAGACAAACAAACAAACACATAAATGTGGAGAGAAGGGCAGTGCCCGCAGGAGCAAAGGTAAACAGCAGACAGACCTGAATCCTTATCTTTACAAGGTCGACCTCAGAACTTTGTTCAGTTTGTCTCGGTGGCGGATAATGGAAGGAAGGGCAGGCAACTGGTCGACTTCATTTAAATAAACAAATAAAAAATAAGATAAACTCTCAGGAATAGATAAATAATAACAAAAAATTGTAAAGTGGAGAAAGCGAGAGCGCGCGAATGCACTCAAGCAAACACAAACAGCACAGCACGATGCCTATTTTTTTTTAAATTGACAAAATAAATCAAAAATAAATCAAAAATAAAAATAAGTGGAAAAGCGAGAGTGCGCGAGCACACAGGAGCAAAGACAAGCAGCGCAGCTTGATGCGTAGTAAAAAAAATAATAAATAGACAACTGGTCGTCCTCATTAGAAATAAAAAACCAAAAGATTAGATAGACAAACAAACAAACACATAAATGTGGAGAGAAGGGCAGTGCGCGCAGGAGCAAAGGTAAACAGCAGACAGACCTGAATCCTTATCTTTACAAGGTCGACCTCAGAAATTTGTTCAGTTTGTCTCGGTGACGGATAATGGAAGGAAGTGCAGGCAACTGGTCGACTTCATTTAAATAAACAAATAAAAAATAAGATAAACTCTCAGGAATAGATAAATAATAACAAAAAAATTGTAAAGTGGAGAAAGCGAGAGCGCGCGAATGCACTCAAGCAAACACAAACAGCACAGCACGATGCGTATTTTTTTTTAAAACTGACAAAATAAATCAAAAATATATCAAAAATCAAAATAAGTGGAAAAGGCGAGAGTGCGCGAGCACACAGGAGCAAAGACAAGCAGCGCAGCTTGATGCGTAGTAAAAAAAATAATAAATAGACACCTGGTCGACCTCATTAGAAATAAAAACCCAAAAGATTAGATAGACAAACAAACAAACACATAAATGTGTTGAGAAGGGCAGTGCGCACAGGAGCAAAGGTAAACAGCAGACAGACCTGAATCCTTATCTTTACAAGGTCGACCTCAGAACTTTGTTCAGTTTGTCTCGGTGACGGATAATGGAAGGAAGGGCAGGCAACTGGTCGACTTCATTTAAATAAACAAATAAAAAATAAGATAAACTCTCAGGAATAGATAAATAATAACAAAAAATTTGTAAAGTGGAGAAAGCGAGAGCGCGCGAATGCACTCAAGCAAACACAAACAGGACAGCACGATGCGTATTTTTTTTTAAAATTGACAAAATAAATCAAAAATAAATCAAAAATAAATATAAGTGGAAAAGGCAAGAGTGTGCGAGCACACAGGAGCAAAGACAAGCAGCGCAGCTTGATGCGTAGTAAAAAAAATAATAAATAGACAACTGGTCGACCTCATTAGAAATAAAAACCCAAAAGATTAGATAGACAAACAAACAAACACATAAATGTGGAGAGAAGGGCAGTGTGTGTAGGAGCAAAGGTAAACAGCACACAGACCTGAATCCTTATCTTTACAAGGTCGACCTCAGAATTTGTTCAGTTTGTCTCGGTGATGGGTAATGGAAGGAAGGGCAGGCAACTGGTCGACTTCATTTAAATAAACAAATAAAAAATAAGATAAACTCTCAGGAAGAGATAAATAATAACAAAAAAATTGTAAAGTTGAGAAAGCGAGAGCGCGCGAATGCACTCAAGCAAACACAAACAGCACAGCACGATGCGTATTTTTTTTTAAATTGACAAAATAAATCAAAAATAAATGAAAAATAAAAATAAGTGGAAAAGGCGAGAGTGCGCGAGTACACAGGAGCAAAGACAAGCAGCACAGCTTGATGCGTAGTAACATACATAATAAATAGACAACTGGTCCACCTCTTTAGAAATAAAACCCAAAAGATTAGATAGACAAACAAACAAACACATAAATGTGGAGAGAAGGCCGTGCGCGCAGGAGCAAAGGTAAACAGCAGACAGACCTGAATCCTTATCTTTACAAGGTCGACCTCAGAACTTTGTTCAGTTTGTCTCGGTGACGGATAATGGAAGGAAGGGCAGGCAACTGGTCGACTTCATTTAAATAAACAAATAAAAAATAAGATAAACTCTCAGGAATAGATAAATAATAACAAAAAAATTGTAAAGTGGAGAAAGCGAGAGCGCGCGAATGCACTCAAGCAAACACAAACAGCACAGCACGATGCGTATTTTTTTTAAATTGACAAAATAAATCAAAAATAAATGAAAAATAAAAATAAGTGGAAAAGGCGAGAGTGCCCGAGTACACAGGAGCAAAGACAAGCAGCACAGCTTGATGCGTAGTAACATACATAATAAATAGACAACTGGTCCACCTCTTTAGAAATAAAACCCAAAAGATTAGATAGACAAACAAACAAACACATAAATGTGGAGAGAAGGGCAGTGCGCACAGGAGCAAAGGTAAACAGCAGACACACCTGAATCCTTATCTTTACAAGGTCGACCTCAGAACTTTGTTCAGTTTGTCTCGGTGATGGATAATGGAAGGAAGGGCAGGAAACTGGTCGACTTCATTTAAATAAACAAATAAAAAATAAGATAAACTCTCAGGAATAGATAAATAATAACAAAAAAATTGTAAATTGGAGAAAGCGAGAGCGCGCGAATGCACTCAAGCAAACACAAACAGCACAGCACGATGCGTATTTTTTTTAAATTGACAAAATAAATCAAAAATAAATGAAAAATAAAAATAAGTGGAAAAGGCGAGAGTGCGTGAGTACACAGGAGCAAAGACAAGCAGCGCAGCTTGATGCGTAGTAACAGAAATAATAAATAGACAACTGGTCGACCTCATTAGAAATAAAAACCCAAAAGATTAGATAGACAAACAAACAAACACATAAATGTGGACAGAAGGGCAGTGTGTGTAGGAGCAAAGGTAAACAGCACACAGACCTGAATCCTTATCTTTACAAGGTCGACCTCAGAATTTGTTCAGTTTGTCTCGGTGATGGGTAATGGAAGGAAGGGCAGGCAACTGGTCGACTTCATTTAAATAAACAAATAAAAAATAAGATAAACTCTCAGGAAGAGATAAATAATAACAAAAAAATTGTAAAGTTGAGAAAGCGAGAGCGCGCGAATGCACTCAAGCAAACACAAACAGCACAGCACGATGCCTATTTTTTTTAAATTGCCAAAATAAATCAAAAATAAATCAAAAATAAAAATAAGTGGAAAAGCGAGAGTTCGCGAGCACACAGGAGCAAAGACAAGCAGCGCAGCTTGATGCGTAGTAAAAAAAATAATAAATAGACAACTGGTCGTCCTCATTAGAAATAAAAACCCAAAAGATTAGATAGACAAACAAACAAACACATAAATGTGGAGAGAAGGGCAGTGCGCACAGGAGCAAAGGTAAACAGCAGACAGACCTGAATCCTTATCTTTACAAGGTCGACCTCAGAACTTTGTTCAGTTTGTCTCGGTGACGGATAATGGAAGGAAGGGCAGGCAACTGGTCGACTTCATTTAAATAAACAAATAAAAAATAAGATAAACTCTCAGGAATAGATAAATAATAACAAAAAATTTGTAAAGTGGAGAAAGCGAGAGCGCGCGAATGCACTCAAGCAAACACAAACAGCACAGCACGATGCGTATTTTTTTTTAAAATTGACAAAATAAATCAAAAATAAATCAAAAATAAATATAAGTGGAAAAGGCAAGAGTGCGCGAGCACACAGGAGCAAAGACAAGCAGCGCAGCTTGATGCGTAGTAAAAAAAATAATAAATAGACAACTGGTCGACCTCATTAGAAATAAAAACCCAAAAGATTAGATAGACAAACAAACAAACACATAAATGTGGAGAGAAGGGCAGTGTGTGTAGGAGCAAAGGTAAACAGCACACAGACCTGAATCCTTATCTTTACAAGGTCGACCTCAGAATTTGTTCAGTTTGTCTCGGTGATGGGTAATGGAAGGAAGGGCAGGCAACTGGTCGACCTCATTTAAATAAACAAATAAAAAATAAGATAAACTCTCAGGAAGAGATAAATAATAACAAAAAAATTGTAAAGTTGAGAAAGCGAGAGCGCGCGAATGCACTCAAGCAAACACAAACAGCACAGCACGATGCGTATTTTTTTTTAAATTGACAAAATAAATCAAAAATAAATGAAAAATAAAAATAAGTGGAAAAGGCGAGAGTGCGCGAGTACACAGGAGCAAAGACAAGCAGCACAGCTTGATGCGTAGTAACATACATAATAAATAGACAACTGGTCCACCTCTTTAGAAATAAAACCCAAAAGATTAGATAGACAAACAAACAAACACATAAATGTGGAGAGAAGGCCGTGCGCGCAGGAGCAAAGGTAAACAGCAGACAGACCTGAATCCTTATCTTTACAAGGTCGACCTCAGAACTTTGTTCAGTTTGTCTCGGTGACGGATAATGGAAGGAAGGGCAGGCAACTGGTCGACTTCATTTAAATAAACAAATAAAAAATAAGATAAACTCTCAGGAATAGATAAATAATAACAAAAAAATTGTAAAGTGGAGAAAGCGAGAGCGCGCGAATGCACTCAAGCAAACACAAACAGCACAGCACGATGCGTATTTTTTTTAAATTGACAAAATAAATCAAAAATAAATGAAAAATAAAAATAAGTGGAAAAGGCGAGAGTGCGCGAGTACACAGGAGCAAAGACAAGCAGCACAGCTTGATGCGTAGTAACATACATAATAAATAGACAACTGGTCCACCTCTTTAGAAATAAAACCCAAAAGATTAGATAGACAAACAAACAAACACATAAATGTGGAGAGAAGGGCAGTGCGCGCAGGAGCAAAGGTAAACAGCAGACAGACCTGAATCCTTATCTTTACAAGGTCGACCTCAGAACTTTGTTCAGTTTGTCTCGGTGATGGATAATGGAAGGAAGGGCAGGAAACTGGTCGACTTCATTTAAATAAACAAATAAAAAATAAGATAAACTCTCAGGAATAGATAAATAATAACAAAAAAATTGTAAATTGGAGAAAGCGAGAGCGCGCGAATGCACTCAAGCAAACACAAACAGCACAGCACGATGCGTATTTTTTTTAAATTGACAAAATAAATCAAAAATAAATGAAAAATAAAAATAAGTGGAAAAGGCGAGAGTGCGTGAGTACACAGGAGGAAAGACAAGCAGCGCAGCTTGATGCGTAGTAACAGAAATAATAAATAGAAAACTGGTCGACCTCATTAGAAATAAAAACCCAAAAGATTAGATAGACAAACAAACAAACACATAAATGTGGAGAGAAGGGCAGTGCGGGCAGGAGCAAAGGTAAACAGCAGACAGACCTGAATCCTTATCTTTACAAGGTCGACCTCAGAACTTTGTTCAGTTTGTCTCGGTGACGGATAATGGAAGGAAGGGCAGGCAACTGGTCGACTTCATTTAAATAAACAAATAAAAAATAAGATAAACTCTCAGGAGTAGATAAATAATAACAAAAAAATTGTAAAGTGGAGAGAGCGAGAGCGCGCGAATGCACTCAAGCAAACACAAACAGCACAGCACGATGCGTATTTTTTTTTAAATTGACAAAATAAATCAAAAATAAAAATAAGTGGAAAAGGCTAGAGTGCGCGAGCACACAGGAGCAAAGACAAGCAGCGCAGCTTGATGCGTAGTAAAAAAAATAATAAATAGACAACTGGTCGACCTCATTAGAAATAAAAACCCAAAAGATTAGATAGACAAACAAACAAAAACATAAATGTGGACAGAAGGTCAGTGCGCGCAGGAGCAAAGGTAAACAGCAGACAGACCTGAATCCTTATCTTTACAAGGTCGACCTCAGAACTTTGTTTAGTTTGTCTGGGTGACGGATAATGGAAGGAAGGGCAGGCAACTGGTCGACTACATTTAAATAAACAAATAAAAAATAAGATAAACTCTCAGGAATAGATAAATAATTACAAAAAAATTGTAAAGTGGAGAAAGCGAGAGCGCGCGAATGCACTCAAACAAACACAAACAGCACAGCACGATGCGTATTTGTTTTTAAATTGACAAAATAAATCAAAAATAAATCAAAAATAAAAATAAATGGAAAAGGCGAGAGTGCGCGAGCACACAGGAGCAAAGACAAGCAGCGCAGCTTGATGCGTAGTAAAAAAAATAATAAATAGACAACTGGTCGACCTCATTATAAATAAAAACCCAAAAGATTAGATAGACAAACAAACAAACACATAAATGTGGAGAGAAGGGCAGTGCGCGCAGGAGCAAAGGTAAACAGCAGCCAGACCTGAATCCTTATCTTTACAAGGTCGACCTCAGAAATTTGTTCAGTGTGTCTCGGTGACGGATAATGTAAGGAAGGGCAGGCAACTGGTCGACTTCATTTAAATAAACAAATAAAAAATAAGATAAACTCTCAGGAATAGATAAATAATAACAAAAAAATTGTAAAGTGGAGAAAGCGAGAGCGCGCGAATGCACTCATGCAAACAGAAACAGCACAGCACGATGCGTATTTTTTTTAAATTGACAAAATAAATCAAAAATAAATCAAAAATAAGAATAAGTGGAAAAGGCGAGAGTGCGCGAGCACACAGGAGCAAAGACAAGCAGCGCAGCTTGATGCGTAGTAAAAAAAATAATAAATAGACAACTGGTCGACCTCATTAGAAATACAAACCCAAAAGATTAGATAGACAAACAAACAAACACATAAATGTGGAGAGAAGGGCAGTGCGCGCAGGAGCAAAGGTAAACAGCAGACAGACCTGAATCCTTATCTTTAAAAGGTCGACCTCAGAACTTTGTTCAGTTTGTCTCGGTGACGGATAATGGAAGGAAGGGCAGGCAACTGGTCGACTTCATTTAAATAAACAAATAAAAAATAAGATAAACTCTCAGGAATAGATAAATAATAACAAAAAAATTGTAAAGTGGAGAAAGCGAGAGCGCGCGAATGCACTCAAGCAAACACAAACTGCACAGCACGATGCGTATTTTTTTTTAAAATTGACAAAATAAATCAAAAATGAATCAAAAATAGAAATAAGTGGAAAAGGCGAGAGTGCGCGAGCACACAGGAGCAAAGACAAGCAGCGCAGCTTGATGCGTAGTAAAAAAAATAATAAATAGACAACTGGTCGACCTCATTAGAAATAAAAACCCAAAAGATTAGATAGACAAACAAACAAACACATAATTGTGGAGAGAAGGGCAGTGCGCGCAGGAGCAAAGGTAAACAGCAGACAGACCTGAATCCTTATCTTTACAAGGTCGACCTCAGAACTTTGTTCAGTTTGTCTCGGTGACGGATAATGGAAGGAAGGGCAGGCAACTGGTCGACTTCATTTAAATAAACAAAAAATAAGATAAACTCTCAGGAATAGATAAATAATAACAAAAAAATTGTAAAGTGGAGAAAGCGAGAGCGCACGAATGCAGTCAAGCAAACACAAACAGCACAGCACGATGCGTATTTTTTTTTAAATTGACAAAATAAATCAAAAATAAATCAAAAATAAAAATAATTGGAAAAGGCGAGAGTGCGCGAGCACACAGGAGCAAAGACAAGCAGCGCAGCTTGATGCGTAGTAAAAAAAATAATAAATAGACAACTGGTCGACCTCATTAGAAATAAAAACCCAAAAGATTAGATAGACAAAGAAACAAACGCATAAATGTGGAGAGAAGGGCAGTGCGCGCAGGAGCAAAGGTAAACAGCAGACAGACCTGAATCCTTATCTTTACAAGGTCGACCTCAGAACTTTGTTCAGTTTGTCTCGGTGACGGATAATGGAAGGAAGGGCAGGCAACTGGTCGACTTCATTTAAATAAACAAATAAAAAATAAGATAAACTCTCAGGAATAGATAAATAATAACAAAAAAATTGTAAAGTGGAGAAAGCGAGAGCGTGCGAATGCACTCAAGCAAACACAAACAGCACAGCACGATGCGTATTTATTTTTAAATTGACAAAATAAATCAAAAATAAATCAAAAATAAAAATAAGTGGAAAAGGCGAGAGTGCGCGAGCACACAGGAGCAAAGACAAGCAGCGCAGCTTGATGCGTAGTAAAAAAAATAATAAATAGACAACTGGTCGACCTCATTAGAAATAAAAACCCAAAAGATTAGATAGACAAACAAACAAACACATAAATGTGGAGAGAAGGGCAGTGCGCGCAGGAGCAAAGGTAAACAGCAGACAGACCTGAATTCTTATCTTTAAAAGGTCGACCTCAGAACTTTGTTCAGTTTGTCTCGGTGACGGATAATGGAAGGAAGGGCAGGCAACTGGTCGACTTCATTTAAATAAACAAATAAAAAATAAGATAAACTCTCAGGAATAGATAAATAATAACAAAAAAATTGTAAAGTGGAGAAAGCGAGAGCGCGAATGGACTCAAGCAAACACAAACTGCACAGCACGATGCGTATTTATTTTTAAAATTGACAAAATAAATCAAAAATAAATGAAAAATAAAAATAAGTGGAAAAGTCGAGTGTGCGCGAGCACACAGGAGCAAAGACAAGCAGCGCAGCTTGATGCGTAGTAAAAAAAATAATAAATAGACAACTGGTCGACCTCATTATAAATAAAAACCCAAAAGATTAGATAGACAAACAAACAAACACATAAATGTGGAGAGAAGGGCAGTGCGCGCAGGAGCAAAGGTAAACAGCAGACAGACCTGAATCCTTATCTTTACAAGGTCGACCTCAGAAATTTGTTCAGTGTGTCTCGGTGACGGATAATGGAAGGAAGGGCAGGCAACTGGTCGACTTCATTTAAATAAACAAATAAAAAATAAGATAAACTCTCAGGAATAGATAAATAATAACAAAAAAATTGTAAAGTGGAGAAAGCGAGAGCGCGCGAATGCACTCATGCAAACAGAAACAGCACAGCACGATGCGTATTTTTTTTAAATTGACAAAATAAATCAAAAATAAATCAAAAATAAGAATAAGTGGAAAAGGCGAGAGTGCGCGAGCACACAGGAGCAAAGACAAGCAGCGCAGCTTGATGCGTAGTAAAAAAAATAATAAATAGACAACTGGTCGACCTCATTAGAAATAAAAACCCAAAAGATTAGATAGACAAAGAAACAAACACATAAATGTGGAGAGAAGGGCAGTGCGCGCAGGAGGAAAGGTAAACAGCAGACAGACCTGAATCCTTATCTTTAAAAGGTCGACCTCAGAACTTTGTTCAGTTTGTCTCGGTGACGGATAATGGAAGGAAGGGCAGGCAACTGGTCGACTTCATTTAAATAAACAAATAAAAAATAAGATAAACTCTCAGGAATAGATAAATAATAACAAAAAAATTGTAAAGTGGAGAAAGCGAGAGCGTGCGAATGCACTCAAGCAAACACAAACAGCACAGCACGATGCGTATTTCTTTTTAAATTGACAAAATAAATCAAAAATAAATCAAAAATAAAAATAAGTGGAAAAGGCGAGAGTGCGCGAGCACACATGAGCAAAGACAAGCAGCGCAGCTTGATGCGTAGTAAAAAAAATAATAAATAGACAACTGGTCGACCTCATTAGAAATAAAAACCCAAAAGATTAGATAGACAAACAAACAAACACATAAATGTGGAGAGAAGGGCAGTGCGCGCAGGAGCAAAGGTAAACAGCAGACAGACCTGAATTCTTATCTTTAAAAGGTCGACCTCAGAACTTTGTTCAGTTTGTCTCGGTGACGGATAATGGAAGGAAGGGCTGGCAACTGGTCGACTTCATTTAAATAAACAAATAAAAAATAAGATAAACTCTCAGGAATAGATAAATAATAACAAAAAAATTGTAAAGTGGAGAAAGCGAGAGCGCGAATGGACTCAAGCAAACACAAACTGCACAGCACGATGCGTATTTATTTTTAAAATTGACAAAATAAATCAAAAATAAATCAAAAATAAAAATAAGTGGAAAAGTCGAGTGTGCGCGAGCACACAGGAGCAAAGACAAGCAGCGCAGCTTGATGCGTAGTAAAAAAAATAATAAATAGACAACTGGTCGACCTCATTAGAAATAAAAACCCAAAAGATTAGATACACAAACAAACAAACACATAAATGTGGAGAGAAGGGCAGTGCGCGCAGGAGCAAAGGTAAACAGCAGACAGACCTGAATCCTTATCTTTACAAGGTCGACCTCAGAACTTTGTTCAGTTTGTCTCGGTGACGGATAATGGAAGGAAGGGCAGGCAACTGGTCGAATTCATTTAAATAAACAAATAAAAAATAAGATAAACTCTCAGGAATAGATAAATAATAACAAAAAAATTGTAAAGTGGAGAAAGCGAGAGCGCGCGAATGCACTCAAGCAAACACAAACAGCACAGCGCGATGTGTAATTTTTTTTTAAATTGACAAAATAAATCAAAAATAAATCAAAAATAAAAATAAGTGGAAAAGGCGAGAGTGCGCGACCACACAGGAGTAAAGACAAGCAGCGCAGCTTGATGCGTAGTAAAAAAACTAATAAATAGACAACTGGTCGACCTCATTAGAAATAAAAACCCAAAAGATTAGATAGACAAAGAAACAAACACATAAATGTGGAGAGAAGGGCAGTGCGCGCAGGAGCAAAGGTAAACAGCAGACAGACCTGAATCCTTATCTTTACAAGGTCGACCTCAGAACTTTGTTCAGTTTGTCTCGGTGACGGATAATGGAAGGAAGGGCAGGCAACTGGTCGACTTCATTTAAATAAACAAATAAAAAATAAGATAAACTCTCAGGAATAGATAAATAATAACAAAAAAATTGTAAAGTGGAGAAAGCGAGAGCGTGCGAATGCACTCAAGCAAACACAAACAGCACAGCACGATGCGTATTTCTTTTTAAATTGACAAAATAAATCAAAAATAAATCAAAAATAAAAATAAGTGGAAAAGGCGAGAGTGCGCGAGCACACATGAGCAAAGACAAGCAGCGCAGCTTGATGCGTAGTAAAAAAAATAATAAATAGACAACTGGTCGACCTCATTAGAAATAAAAACCCAAAAGATTAGATAGACAAACAAACAAACACATAAATGTGGAGAGAAGGGCAGTGCGCGCAGGAGCAAAGGTAAACAGCAGACAGACCTGAATTCTTATCTTTAAAAGGTCGACCTCAGAACTTTGTTCAGTTTGTCTCGGTGACGGATAATGGAAGGAAGGGCTGGCAACTGGTCGACTTCATTTAAATAAACAAATAAAAAATAAGATAAACTCTCAGGAATAGATAAATAATAACAAAAAAATTGTAAAGTGGAGAAAGCGAGAGCGCGAATGGACTCAAGCAAACACAAACTGCACAGCACGATGCGTATTTATTTTTAAAATTGACAAAATAAATCAAAAATAAATCAAAAATAAAAATAAGTGGAAAAGTCGAGTGTGCGCGAGCACACAGGAGCAAAGACAAGCAGCGCAGCTTGATGCGTAGTAAAAAAAATAATAAATAGACAACTGGTCGACCTCATTAGAAATAAAAACCCAAAAGATTAGATACACAAACAAACAAACACATAAATGTGGAGAGAAGGGCAGTGCGCGCAGGAGCAAAGGTAAACAGCAGACAGACCTGAATCCTTATCTTTACAAGGTCGACCTCAGAACTTTGTTCAGTTTGTCTCGGTGACGGATAATGGAAGGAAGGGCAGGCAACTGGTCGAATTCATTTAAATAAACAAATAAAAAATAAGATAAACTCTCAGGAATAGATAAATAATAACAAAAAAATTGTAAAGTGGAGAAAGCGAGAGCGCGCGAATGCACTCAAGCAAACACAAACAGCACAGCGCGATGTGTAATTTTTTTTTAAATTGACAAAATAAATCAAAAATAAATCAAAAATAAAAATAAGTGGAAAAGGCGAGAGTGCGCGACCACACAGGAGTAAAGACAAGCAGCGCAGCTTGATGCGTAGTAAAAAAACTAATAAATAGACAACTGGTCGACCTCATTAGAAATAAAAACCCAAAAGATTAGATAGACAAACAAACAAACACATAAATGTGGAGAGAAGGGCAGTGCACGCAGGAGCAAAGGTAAACAGCAGACAGACCTGAATCCTTATCTTTACAAGGTCGACCTCAGAAATTTGTTCAGTTTGTCTCGGTGACGGATAATGGAAGGAAGGGCAGGCAACAGGTCGACTTCATTTAAATAAACAAATAAAAAATAAGATAAACTCTCAGGAATAGATAAATAATAACAAAAAAATTGTAAAGTGGAGAAAGCGAGAGCGCGCGAATGCACTCAAGCAAACACAAACAGCACAGCACGATGCGTATTTTTTTTTAAATTGACAAAATAAATCAAAAATAAATCAAAAATAAAAATAAGTGGAAAAGGCGAGAGTGCGCGACCACACAGGAGCAAAGACAAGCAGCGCAGCTTGATGCGTAGTAAAAAAAATAATAAATAGACAACTGTTCGACCTCATTAGAAATAAAAACCCAAAAGATTAGATAGACAAACAAAAAAACACATAAATGTGGAGAGAAGGGCAGTGCGCGCTAGAGCAAAGGTAAACAGCAGACAGACCTGAATCCTTATTTTTACAAGGTCGACCTCAGAAATTTATTCAGTTTGTCTCGGTGACGGATAATGGAAGGAAGGGCAGGCAACTGGTCGACTTCATTTAAATAAACAAATAAAAAATAAGATAAACTCTCAGGAGTAGATAAATAATAGCCAAAAAATTGTAAAGTGGAGAAAGCGAGAGCGCGAGAATGCAATCAAGCAAACACAAACAGCACAGCACGATGCGTATTTTTTTTTAAAATTGACAAAATAAATAAAAAATAAATCAAAAATAAAAATAAGTGGAAAATGCGAGAGTGCGCGAGCACACAGGAGCAAAGACAAGCAGCGCAGCTTGATGCGTAGTAAAAAAAATAATAAATAGACAACTGGTCGACCTCATTAGAAATAAAAACCCAAAAGATTAGATAGAAAAACCAACAAACACATAAATGTAGAGAGAAGGGCAGTGCGCGCAGGAGCAAAGGTAAACAGCAGACAGACCTGAATCCTTATCTTTACAAGGTCGACCTCAGAATTTTGTTCAGTTTGTCTCGGTGACGGATAATGGAAGGAAGGGCAGGGAACTGGTCGACTTCATTTAAATAAACAAATAAAAAATAAGATAAACTCTCAGGAATAGATAAATAATAACAAAAAATGGTAAAGTGGAGAAAGCGAGAGCGCGCGAATGCACTCAAGCAAACACAAACAGCACAGCACGATGCGTATTTTTTTTTTAAATTGACAAAATAAATCAAAAATAAAAATAAGTGGAAAATGCGAGAGTGCGCGAGCACACAGGAGCAAAGACAAGCAGCGCAGCTTGATGCGTAGTAAAAAAAATAATAAATAGACAACTGGTCGACCTCATTAGAAATAAAAACCCAAAAGATTAGATAGACAAACAAACAAACACATAAATGTGGAGAGAAGGGCAGTGCGTGCAGGAGCAAAGGTAAACAGCAGACAGACCTGAATCCTTATCCTTACAAGGTCGACCTCAGAACTTTGTTCAGTTTGTCTCGGTGACGGATAATGGATGGAAGGGCAGGCAACTGGTCGACTTCATTTAAATAAACGAATAAAATTAAGATTAACTCTCAGGAATAGATAAATAATAACAAAAAAATTGTAAAGTGGAGAAAGCGAGAGCGCGCGAATGCACTCAAGCAAACACAAACAGCACAGCACGATGCGTATTTTTTTTAAATTGACAAAATAAATCAAAAATAAATCAAAAATAAAAATAAGTGGAAAAGGCAAGAGTGCGCGAGCACACAGGAGCAAAGACAAGCAGCGCAGCTTGATGCGTAGTAAAAAAAATAATAATTAGACAACTGGTCGACCTCATTAGAAATAAAAACCCAAAAGATTAGATAGAGAAACAAACAAACACATAAATGTGGAGAGAAGGGCAGTGCGCGCAGGAGCAAAAGTAAACAGCAGACAGACCTGAATCCTTATCTTTACAAGGTCGACCTCAGAATTTTGTTCAGTTTGTCTCGGTGACGGATAATGGAAGGAAGGGCAGGCAACTGGTCGACTTCATTTAAATAAACAAATAAAAAATAAGATAAACTCTCAGGAATAGATAAATAATAACAAAAAAATTGTAAAGTGGAGAAAGCGAGAGCGCGCGAATGCACTCAAGCAAACACAAACAGCACAGCACGATGCGTATTTTTTTTTAAATTGACAAAATAAATCAAAAATAAATCAAAAATAAAAATAAGTGGAAAAGGCGAGAGTGCGCGAGCACACAGGAGCAAAGACAAGCAGCGCAGCTTGATGCGTAGTAAAAAAAATAATAAACACACAACTGGTCGACCTCATTAGAAATAAAAACCCAAAAGATTAGATACACAAACAAACAAACACAGAAATGTGGAGAGAAGGGCAGTGCGCGCAGGAGCAAAGGTAAGCAGCAGACAGACCTGAATCCTTATCTTTACAAGGTCGACCTCAGAACTTTGTTCAGTTTGTCTCGGTGACGGATAATGGAAGGAAGGGCAGGCAACTGGTCGACTTCATTTAAATAAACAAATAAAAAATAAGATAAACTCTCAGGAATAGATAAATAATAACAAAAAAATTGTAAAGTGGAGAAAGCGAGAGCGTGCGAATGCACTCAAGCAAACACAAACAGCACAGCACGATGCGTATTTCTTTTTAAATTGACAAAATAAATCAAAAATAAATCAAAAATAAAAATAAGTGGAAAAGGCGAGAGTGCGCGAGCACACATGAGCAAAGACAAGCAGCGCAGCTTGATGCGTAGTAAAAAAAATAATAAATAGACAACTGGTCGACCTCATTAGAAATAAAAACCCAAAAGATTAGATAGACAAACAAACAAACACATAAATGTGGAGAGAAGGGCAGTGCGCGCAGGAGCAAAGGTAAACAGCAGACAGACCTGAATTCTTATCTTTAAAAGGTCGACCTCAGAACTTTGTTCAGTTTGTCTCGGTGACGGATAATGGAAGGAAGGGCTGGCAACTGGTCGACTTCATTTAAATAAACAAATAAAAAATAAGATAAACTCTCAGGAATAGATAAATAATAACAAAAAAATTGTAAAGTGGAGAAAGCGAGAGCGCGAATGGACTCAAGCAAACACAAACTGCACAGCACGATGCGTATTTATTTTTAAAATTGACAAAATAAATCAAAAATAAATCAAAAATAAAAATAAGTGGAAAAGTCGAGTGTGCGCGAGCACACAGGAGCAAAGACAAGCAGCGCAGCTTGATGCGTAGTAAAAAAAATAATAAATAGACAACTGGTCGACCTCATTAGAAATAAAAACCCAAAAGATTAGATACACAAACAAACAAACACATAAATGTGGAGAGAAGGGCAGTGCGCGCAGGAGCAAAGGTAAACAGCAGACAGACCTGAATCCTTATCTTTACAAGGTCGACCTCAGAACTTTGTTCAGTTTGTCTCGGTGACGGATAATGGAAGGAAGGGCAGGCAACTGGTCGAATTCATTTAAATAAACAAATAAAAAATAAGATAAACTCTCAGGAATAGATAAATAATAACAAAAAAATTGTAAAGTGGAGAAAGCGAGAGCGCGCGAATGCACTCAAGCAAACACAAACAGCACAGCGCGATGTGTAATTTTTTTTAAATTGACAAAATAAATCAAAAATAAATCAAAAATAAAAATAAGTGGAAAAGGCGAGAGTGCGCGACCACACAGGAGTAAAGACAAGCAGCGCAGCTTGATGCGTAGTAAAAAAACTAATAAATAGACAACTGGTCGACCTCATTAGAAATAAAAACCCAAAAGATTAGATAGACAAAGAAACAAACACATAAATGTGGAGAGAAGGGCAGTGCGCGCAGGAGCAAAGGTAAACAGCAGACAGACCTGAATCCTTATCTTTACAAGGTCGACCTCAGAACTTTGTTCAGTTTGTCTCGGTGACGGATAATGGAAGGAAGGGCAGGCAACTGGTCGACTTCATTTAAATAAACAAATAAAAAATAAGATAAACTCTCAGGAATAGATAAATAATAACAAAAAAATTGTAAAGTGGAGAAAGCGAGAGCGTGCGAATGCACTCAAGCAAACACAAACAGCACAGCACGATGCGTATTTCTTTTTAAATTGACAAAATAAATCAAAAATAAATCAAAAATAAAAATAAGTGGAAAAGGCGAGAGTGCGCGAGCACACATGAGCAAAGACAAGCAGCGCAGCTTGATGCGTAGTAAAAAAAATAATAAATAGACAACTGGTCGACCTCATTAGAAATAAAAACCCAAAAGATTAGATAGACAAACAAACAAACACATAAATGTGGAGAGAAGGGCAGTGCGCGCAGGAGCAAAGGTAAACAGCAGACAGACCTGAATTCTTATCTTTAAAAGGTCGACCTCAGAACTTTGTTCAGTTTGTCTCGGTGACGGATAATGGAAGGAAGGGCTGGCAACTGGTCGACTTCATTTAAATAAACAAATAAAAAATAAGATAAACTCTCAGGAATAGATAAATAATAACAAAAAAATTGTAAAGTGGAGAAAGCGAGAGCGCGAATGGACTCAAGCAAACACAAACTGCACAGCACGATGCGTATTTATTTTTAAAATTGACAAAATAAATCAAAAATAAATCAAAAATAAAAATAAGTGGAAAAGTCGAGTGTGCGCGAGCACACAGGAGCAAAGACAAGCAGCGCAGCTTGATGCGTAGTAAAAAAAATAATAAATAGACAACTGGTCGACCTCATTAGAAATAAAAACCCAAAAGATTAGATACACAAACAAACAAACACATAAATGTGGAGAGAAGGGCAGTGCGCGCAGGAGCAAAGGTAAACAGCAGACAGACCTGAATCCTTATCTTTACAAGGTCGACCTCAGAACTTTGTTCAGTTTGTCTCGGTGACGGATAATGGAAGGAAGGGCAGGCAACTGGTCGAATTCATTTAAATAAACAAATAAAAAATAAGATAAACTCTCAGGAATAGATAAATAATAACAAAAAAATTGTAAAGTGGAGAAAGCGAGAGCGCGCGAATGCACTCAAGCAAACACAAACAGCACAGCGCGATGTGTAATTTTTTTTTAAATTGACAAAATAAATCAAAAATAAATCAAAAATAAAAATAAGTGGAAAAGGCGAGAGTGCGCGACCACACAGGAGTAAAGACAAGCAGCGCAGCTTGATGCGTAGTAAAAAAACTAATAAATAGACAACTGGTCGACCTCATTAGAAATAAAAACCCAAAAGATTAGATAGACAAACAAACAAACACATAAATGTGGAGAGAAGGGCAGTGCACGCAGGAGCAAAGGTAAACAGCAGACAGACCTGAATCCTTATCTTTACAAGGTCGACCTCAGAAATTTGTTCAGTTTGTCTCGGTGACGGATAATGGAAGGAAGGGCAGGCAACAGGTCGACTTCATTTAAATAAACAAATAAAAAATAAGATAAACTCTCAGGAATAGATAAATAATAACAAAAAAATTGTAAAGTGGAGAAAGCGAGAGCGCGCGAATGCACTCAAGCAAACACAAACAGCACAGCACGATGCGTATTTTTTTTTAAATTGACAAAATAAATCAAAAATAAATCAAAAATAAAAATAAGTGGAAAAGGCGAGAGTGCGCGACCACACAGGAGCAAAGACAAGCAGCGCAGCTTGATGCGTAGTAAAAAAAATAATAAATAGACAACTGTTCGACCTCATTAGAAATAAAAACCCAAAAGATTAGATAGACAAACAAAAAAACACATAAATGTGGAGAGAAGGGCAGTGCGCGCTAGAGCAAAGGTAAACAGCAGACAGACCTGAATCCTTATTTTTACAAGGTCGACCTCAGAAATTTATTCAGTTTGTCTCGGTGACGGATAATGGAAGGAAGGGCAGGCAACTGGTCGACTTCATTTAAATAAACAAATAAAAAATAAGATAAACTCTCAGGAGTAGATAAATAATAGCCAAAAAATTGTAAAGTGGAGAAAGCGAGAGCGCGAGAATGCAATCAAGCAAACACAAACAGCACAGCACGATGCGTATTTTTTTTTAAAATTGACAAAATAAATAAAAAATAAATCAAAAATAAAAATAAGTGGAAAATGCGAGAGTGCGCGAGCACACAGGAGCAAAGACAAGCAGCGCAGCTTGATGCGTAGTAAAAAAAATAATAAATAGACAACTGGTCGACCTCATTAGAAATAAAAACCCAAAAGATTAGATAGAAAAACCAACAAACACATAAATGTAGAGAGAAGGGCAGTGCGCGCAGGAGCAAAGGTAAACAGCAGACAGACCTGAATCCTTATCTTTACAAGGTCGACCTCAGAATTTTGTTCAGTTTGTCTCGGTGACGGATAATGGAAGGAAGGGCAGGGAACTGGTCGACTTCATTTAAATAAACAAATAAAAAATAAGATAAACTCTCAGGAATAGATAAATAATAACAAAAAATGGTAAAGTGGAGAAAGCGAGAGCGCGCGAATGCACTCAAGCAAACACAAACAGCACAGCACGATGCGTATTTTTTTTTAAATTGACAAAATAAATCAAAAATAAAAATAAGTGGAAAATGCGAGAGTGCGCGAGCACACAGGAGCAAAGACAAGCAGCGCAGCTTGATGCGTAGTAAAAAAAATAATAAATAGACAACTGGTCGACCTCATTAGAAATAAAAACCCAAAAGATTAGATAGACAAACAAACAAACACATAAATGTGGAGAGAAGGGCAGTGCGTGCAGGAGCAAAGGTAAACAGCAGACAGACCTGAATCCTTATCCTTACAAGGTCGACCTCAGAACTTTGTTCAGTTTGTCTCGGTGACGGATAATGGATGGAAGGGCAGGCAACTGGTCGACTTCATTTAAATAAACGAATAAAATTAAGATTAACTCTCAGGAATAGATAAATAATAACAAAAAAATTGTAAAGTGGAGAAAGCGAGAGCGCGCGAATGCACTCAAGCAAACACAAACAGCACAGCACGATGCGTATTTTTTTTAAATTGACAAAATAAATCAAAAATAAATCAAAAATAAAAATAAGTGGAAAAGGCAAGAGTGCGCGAGCACACAGGAGCAAAGACAAGCAGCGCAGCTTGATGCGTAGTAAAAAAAATAATAATTAGACAACTGGTCGACCTCATTAGAAATAAAAACCCAAAAGATTAGATAGAGAAACAAACAAACACATAAATGTGGAGAGAAGGGCAGTGCGCGCAGGAGCAAAAGTAAACAGCAGACAGACCTGAATCCTTATCTTTACAAGGTCGACCTCAGAATTTTGTTCAGTTTGTCTCGGTGACGGATAATGGAAGGAAGGGCAGGCAACTGGTCGACTTCATTTAAATAAACAAATAAAAAATAAGATAAACTCTCAGGAATAGATAAATAATAACAAAAAAATTGTAAAGTGGAGAAAGCGAGAGCGCGCGAATGCACTCAAGCAAACACAAACAGCACAGCACGATGCGTATTTTTTTTTAAATTGACAAAATAAATCAAAAATAAATCAAAAATAAAAATAAGTGGAAAAGGCGAGAGTGCGCGAGCACACAGGAGCAAAGACAAGCAGCGCAGCTTGATGCGTAGTAAAAAAAATAATAAACACACAACTGGTCGACCTCATTAGAAATAAAAACCCAAAAGATTAGATACACAAACAAACAAACACAGAAATGTGGAGAGAAGGGCAGTGCGCGCAGGAGCAAAGGTAAGCAGCAGACAGACCTGAATCCTTATCTTTACAAGGTCGACCTCAGAACTTTGTTCAGTTTGTCTCGGTGACGGATAATGGAAGGAAGGGCAGGCAACTGGTCGAATTCATTTAAATAAACAAATAAAAAATAAGATAAACTCTCAGGAATAGATAAATAATAACAAAAAAATTGTAAAGTGGAGAAAGCGAGAGCGCGCGAATGCACTCACGCAAACACAAACAGCACAGCACGATGCGTAATTTTTTTTAAATTGACAAAATAAATCAAAAATAAATCAAAAATAAAAATAAGTGGAAAAGGCGAGAGTGCGCGAGCACACAGGAGCAAAGACAAGCAGCGCAGCTTGATACGTAGTAAAAAAAATAATAAATAGACAACTGGTCGACCTCATTAGAAATAAAAACCCAAAAGATTAGATAGACAAACAAACAAACACATAAATGTGGAGAGAAGGGCAGTGCGGGCAGGAGCAAAGGTGAACAGCAGACAGACCTGAATCCTTATCTTTACAAGGTCGACCTCAGAACTTTGCTCAGTTTGTCTCGGTGACGGATATTGGAAGGAAGGGCAGGCAACTGGTCGACTTCATTTAAATAAACAAATAAAAAATAAGATAAACTCTCAGGAATAGATAAATAATAACAAAAAAATTGTAACGTGGAGAAAGCGAGAGCGCGCGAATGCACTCAAGCAAACACAAACAGCACAGCACGATGCGTATTTTTTTTTAAAATTGACAAAACAAATCAAAAATAAATCAAAAATAAAAATAAGTGGAAAAGGCGAGAGTGCGCGAGCACACAGGAGCAAAGACAAGCAGCGCAGCTTGATGCGTAGTAAAAAAAATAATAAATAGACAACTGGTCGACCTCATTAGAAATAAAAACCCAAAAGATTAGATAGACAAACAAACAAACACATAAATGTGGAGAGAAGGGCAGTGCGCGCAGGAGCAAAGGTAAACAGCAGACAGACCTGAATCCTTATCTTTACAAGGTCGACCTCAGAACTTTGTTCAGTTTGTCTCGGTGACGGATAATGGAAGGAAGGGCAGGCAACTGGTCGACTTCATTTAAATAAACAAATAAAAAATAAGATAAACAATCAGGAATAGATAAATAATAACAAAAAAATTGTAAAGTGGAGAAAGCGAGAGCGGGCGAATGCACTCAAGCAAACACAAACAGCACAGCACAATGCGTATTTTTTTTAAAATTGACAAAATAAATCAAAAACAAATCAAAAATAAAAATAAGTGTAAAAGGCAAGAGTGCGCGAGCACACAGGAGCAAAGACAAGCAGCGCAGCTTTATGCGTAGTAAAAAAAATAATAAATAGACAACTGGTCGACCTCATTAGAAATAAAAACCCAAAAGATTAGATAGACAAACAAACAAACACATAAATGTGGAGAGAAGGGCAGTGCGCGCAGGAGCAAAGGTAAACAGCAGACAGACCTGAATCCTTATCTTTACAAGGTCGACCTCAGAACTTTGTTCAGTTTGTCTCGGTGACGGATAATGGAAGGAAGGGCAGGCAACTGGTCGACTTCATTTAAATAAACAAATAAAAAATAAGATAAACTCTCAGGAATAGATAAATAATAACAAAAAATTGTAAAGTGCAGAAAGCGAGAGCGCGCGAATGCACTCAAGCAAACACAAACAGCACAGCACGATGCGTATTTTTTTTTAAATTGACAAAATAAATCAAAAATAAATCAAAAATAAAAATAAGTGGAAAAGGCGAGAGTGCGCGAGCACACAGGAGCAAAGACAAGCAGCGCAGCTTGATGCGTAGTAAAAAAAATAATAAATACACAACTGGTCGACCTCATTAGAAATAAAAACCCAAAAGATTAGATAGACAAACAAACAAACACATAAATGTGGAGAGAAGGGCAGTGCGCGCAGGAGCAAAGGTAAACAGCAGACAGACCTGAATCCTTATCTTTACAAGGTCGACCTCAGAACTTTGTTCAGATTGTCTCGGTGACGGATAATGGAAGGAAGGGCAGGCAACTGGTCGACTTCATTTAAATAAACAAATAAAAAATCAGATAAACTCTCAGGAATAGATAAATAATAACAAAAAAATTGTAAAGTGGAGAAAGCGAGAGCGCGCGAATGCACTCAAGCAAACACAAACAGCACAGCACGATGCGTATTTTTTTTTAAATTGACAAAATAAATCAAAAATAAAAATAAGTGGAAAAGGCGAGAGTGCGCGAGCACACAGGAGCAAAGACAAGCAGCGCAGCTTGATGCGTAGTAAAAAAAATAATAAATAGACAACTGGTCGACCTCATTAGAAATAAAAACCCAAAAGATTAGATAGACAAACAAACAAACACATAAATGTGGAGAGAAGGGCAGTGCGCGCAGGAGCAAAGGTAAACAGCAGACAGACCTGAATCCTTATCTTTACAAGGTCGACCTCAGAACTTTGTTCAGTTTGTCTCGGTGACGGATAATGGAAGGAAGGGCAGGCAACTGGTCGACTTCATTTAAATAAACAAATAAAAAATAAGATAAACTCTCAGGAATAGATAAATAATAACAAAAAAATTGTAAATTGCAGAAAGCGAGAGCGCGCGAATGCACTCAAGCAAACACAAACAGCACAGCACGATGCGTATTTTTTTTTAAAATTGACAAAATAAATAAAAAATAAATCAAAAATAAAAATAAGTGGAAAAGGCGAGAGTGCGCGAGCACACAGGAGCAAATACAAGCAGCGAAGCTTGATGCGTAGTAAAAAAAATAATAAATAGACAACTGGTCGACCTCATTAGAAATAAAAACCCAAAAGATTAGATAGACAAACAAACAAACACATAAATGTGGAGAAAAGGGCAGTGCGCGCAGGAGCAAAGGTAACCAGCAGACAGACCTGAATCCTTATCTTTACAAGGTCGACCTCAGAACTTTGTTCAGTTTGTCTCGGTGACGGATAATGGATGGAAGGGCAGGCAACTGGTCGACTTCATTTAAATAAACAAATAAAAAATAAGATAAACTCTCAGGAATAGATAAATAATAACAAAAAAATTGTAAAGTGCAGAAAGCGAGAGCGCGCGAATGCACTCAAGCAAAAACAAACAGCACAGCACGATACGTATTTTTTTTAATTGACAAAATAAATCAAAAATAAATCAAAAATAAAAATAAGTGGAAAAGTCGAGAGTGCGCGAGCACACGGGAGCAAAGACAAGCAGCGCAGCTTGATGTGTAGTAAAAAAAATAATAAATAGACAACTGGTCGACCTCATTAGAAATAAAAACCCAAAAGATTAGATAGACAAACAAACAAACACATAAATGTGGAGAGAAGGGCAGTGCGCGCAGGAGCAAAGGTAAACAGCAGACAGACCTGAATCCTTATCTTTACAAGGTCGACCTCAGAACTTTGTTCAGTTTGTCTCGGTGACGGATAATGGAAGGAAGCGCAGGCAACTGGTCGACTTCATTTAAATAAACAAATAAAAAATAAGATAAACTCGCAGGAATAGATAAATAATAACAAAAAAATTGTAAAGTGTAGAAAGCGAGAGCGCGCGAATGCACTCAAGCAAACACAAACAGCACAGTACGATGCGTATTTTTTTTAAATTGACAAAATAAATAATAAATAAATCAAAAATATAAATAAGTGGAAAAGGCGAGAGTCCGCGAGCACACAGGAGCAAAGACAAGCAGCGCAGCTTGATGCGTAGTAAAAAAAATAATAAATACACAACTGGTCGACCTCATTAGAAATAAAAACCCAAAAGATTAGATAGACAAACAAACAAACACATAAATGTGGAGAGAAGGGCAGTGCGCGCAGGAGCAAAGGTAAACAGCAGACAGACCTGAATCCTTATCTTTACAAGGTCGACCTCAGAACTTTGTTCAGTTTGTCTCGGTGACGGATAATGGAAGGAAGGGCCGGCAACTGGTCGACTTCATTTAAATAAACAAATAAAAAATAAGATAAACTCTCAGGAATAGATAAATAATAACAAAAAAATTGTAAAGTGGAGAAAGCGAGAGCGCGCGAATGCACTCAAGCAAACACAAACAGCACAACACGATGCGTATTTTTTTTTTAAATTGACAAAATAAATCAAAAATAAAAATAAGTGGAAAAGGCTAGAGTGCGCGAGCACACAGGAGCAAAGACAAGCAGCGCAGCTTGATGCGTAGTAAAAAAAATAATAAATAGACAACTGGTCGACCTCATTAGAAATAAAAACCCAAAAGATTAGATAGACAAACAAACAAACACATAAATGTGGAGAGAAGGGCAGTGCGCGCAGGAGCAAAGGTAATCAGCAGACAGACCTGAATCCTTATCTTTACAAGGTCGACCTCAGAACTTTGTTCAGTTTGTCTCGGTGACGGATAATGGAAGGAAGGGCAGGCAACTGGTCGACTTCATTTAAATAAACAAATAAAAAATAAGATAAACTCTCAGGAATAGATAAATAATAACAAAAAAATTGTAAAGTGGAGAAAGCGAGAGCGCGCGAATGCACTCAAGCAAACACAAACAGCACAGCACGATGCGTATTTTTTTTTAAATTGACAAAATAAATCAAAAATAAATCAAAAATAAAAATAAGTGGAAAAGGCGAGAGTGCGCGAGCACACAGGAGCAAAGACAAGCAGCGCAGCTTGATGCGTAGTAAAAAAAATAATACATAGACAACTGGTCGACCTCATTAGAAATAAAAACCGAAAAGATTAGATAGACAAACAAACAAACACATAAATGTGGAGAGAAGGGCAGTGCGCGCAGGAGCAAAGGTAAACAGCAGACAGACCTGAATCCTTATCTTTACAAGGTCGACCTCAGAACTTTGTTCAGTTTGTCTCGGTGACGGATAATGGAAGGAAGGGCAGGCAACTGGTCGACTTCATTTAAATAAACAAATAAAAAGTAAGATAAACTCTCAGGAATAGATAAATAATAACAAAAAATTGTAAAGTGGAGAAAGCGAGAGCGCGCGAATGCACTCAAGCAAACACAAACAGCACAGCACGATGCGTATTTTTTTTAAATTGACAAAATAAATCAAAAACAAATCAAAAATAAAAATAAGTGTAAAAGGCAAGAGTGCGCGAGCACACAGGAGCAAACACAAGCAGCGCAGCTTGATGCGTAGTAAAAAAAATAATAAATAGACAACTGGTCGACCTCATTAGAAATAAAAACCCAAAAGATTAGATAGACAAACAAACAAACACATAAATGTGGAGAGAAGGGCAGTGCGCGCAGGAGCAAAGGTAAACAGCAGACAGACCTGAATCCTTATCTTTACAAGGTCGACCTCAGAACTTTGTTCAGTTTGTCTCGGTGACGGATAATGGAAGGAAGGGCAGGCAACTGGTCGACTTCATTTAAATAAACAAATAAAAAATAAGATAAACTCTCAGGAATAGATAAATAATAACAAAAAATTGTAAAGTGCAGAAAGCGAGAGCGCGCGAATGCTCTCAAGCAAACACAAACAGCACAGCACGATGCGTATTTTTTTTAAATTGACAAAATAAATCAAAAATAAATCAAAAATAAAAATAAGTGGCAAAGGCGAGAGTGCGCGAGCACACAGGAGCAAAGACAAGCAGTGCAGCTTGATGCGTAGTAAAAAAAATAATAAATAGACAACTGGTCGACCTCATTAGAAATAAAAACCCAAAAGATTAGATAGACAAACAAACAAACACATAAATGTGGAGAGAAGGGCAGTGCGCGCAGGAGCAAAGGTAAACAGCAGACAGACCTGAATCCTTATCTTTACAAGGTCGACCTCAGAACTTTGTTCAGTTCGTCTCGGTGTCAGATAATGGAAGGAAGGGCAGGCAACTGGTCGACTTCATTTAAATAAACAAATAAAAAATAAGATAAACTCTCAGGAATAGATAAATAATAACAAAAAAATTGTAAAGTGCAGAAAGCGAGAGCGCGCGAATGCACTCAAGCAAACACAAACAGCACAGCACGATGCGTATTTTTTTTTAAATTGACAAAATAAATCAAAAATATATCAAAAATAAAAATAAGTGGAAAAGGCGAGAGTGCGCGAGCACACAGGAGCAAAGACAAGCAGCGCAGCTTGATGCATAGTAAAAAAAATAATAAATAGACAACTGGTCGACCTCATTAGAAATAAAAACCCAAAAGATTAGATAGACAAACAAACAAACACATAAATGTGGAGAGAAGGGCAGTGCGCGCAGGAGCAAAGGTAAACAGCAGACAGACCTGAATCCTTATCTTTACAAGGTCGACCTCAGAACTTTGTTCAGTTTGTCTCGGTGACGGATAATGGAAGGAAGGGCAGGCAACTGGTCGACTTCATTTAAATAAACAAATAAAAAATAAGATAAACTCTCAGGAATAGATAAATAATAACAAAAAAATTGTAAAGTGGAGAAAGCAAGACAGCGCGAATGCACTCAAGCAAACACAAACAGCACAGCACGATGCGTATTTTTTTTTTAAATTGACAAAATAAATCAAAAATAAAAATAAGTGGAAAAGGCGAGAGTGCGCAAGCACACAGGAGCAAAGACAAGCAGCGCAGCTTGATGCGTAGTAAAAAAAATAATAAATAGACAACTGGTCGACCTCATTAGAAATAAAAACCCAAAAGATTAGATAGACAAACAAACAAACACATAAATGTGGAGAGAAGGGCAGTGCGCGCAGGAGCAAAGGTAAACAGCAGACAGACCTGAATACTTACCTTTACAAGGTCGACCTCAGAACTTTGTTCAGTTCGTCTCGGTGACGGATAATGGAAGGAAGGGCAGGCAACTGGTCGACTTCATTTAAATAAACAAATAAAATATAAGATAAACTCTCAGGAATAGATAAATAATAACAAAAAAATTGTAAAGTGGAGAAAGCGAGAGCGCGCGAATGCACTCAAGCAAACACAAACAGCACAGCACGATGCGTATTTTTTTTTAAATTGACAAAATAAATCAAAAATAAATCAAAAATAAAAATAAGTGGAAAAGGCGAGAGTGCGCGAGCACACAGGAGCAAAGACAAGCAGCGCAGCTTGATGCGTAGTAAAAAAAATAATAAATAGACAACTGGTCGACCTCATTAGAAATAAAAACCCAAAAGATTAGATAGACAAACAAACAAACACATAAATGTGGAGAGAAGGGCAGTGCGCGCAGGAGCAAAGGTAAACAGCAGACAGACCTGAATCCTTATCTTTACAAGGTCGACCTCAGAACTTTGTTCAGTTTGTCTCGGTGACGGATAATGGAAGGAAGGGCAGGCAACTGGTCGACTTCATTTAAATAAACAAATAAAAAATAAGATAAACTCTCAGGAATAGATAAATAATAACAAAAAAATTGTAAAGTGCAGAAAGCGAGAGCGCGCGAATGCTCTCAAGCAAACACAAACAGCACAGCACGATGCGTATTTTTTTTAAATTGACAAAATAAATCAAAAATAAATCAAAAATAAAAATAAGTGGAAAAGGCGAGAGTGCGCGAGCACACAGGAGCAAAGACAAGCAGCGCAGCTTGATGCGTAGTAAAAAAAATAATAAATAGACAACTGGTCGACGGCATTAGAAATAAAAACCCAAAAGATTAGATAGACAAACAAACAAACACATAAATGTGGAGAGAAGGGCAGTGCGCGCAGGAGCAAAGGTAAACAGCAGACAGACCTGAATCCTTATCTTTACAAGGTCGACCTCAGAACTTTGTTCAGTTTGTCTCGGTGACGGATAATGGAAGGAAGGGCAGGCAACTGGTCGACTTCATTTAAATAAACAAATAAAAAATAAGATAAACTCTCAGGAATAGATAAATAATAACAAAAAAATTGTAAAGTGGAGAAAGCGAGAGCGCGCGAATGCACTCAAGCAAACACAAACAGCACAGCACGATGCGTATTTTTTTTAAATTGACAAAATAAATCAAAAATAAATCAAAAATAAAAATAAGTGGAAAAGGCGAGAGTGCGCGAGCACACAGGAGCAAAGACAAGCAGCGCAGCTTGATGCGTAGTAAAAAAAATAATAAATAGACAACTGGTCGACCTCATTAGAAATAAAAACCCAAAAGATTAGATAGACAAACAAACAAACACATAAATGTGGAGAGAAGGGCAGTGCGCGCAGGAGCAAAGGTAAACAGCAGACAGACCTGAATCCTTATCTTTACAACGTCGACCTCAGAACTTTGTTCAGTTTGTCTCGGTGACGGATAATGGAAGGAAGGGCAGGCAACTGGTCGACTTCATTTAAATAAACAAATAAAAAATAAGATAAACTCTCAGGAATAGATAAATAATAACAAAGAAATTGTAAAGTAGTGAAAGCGAGAGCGCGCGAATGCACTCAAGCAAACACAAACAGCACAGCACGATGCGTATTTTTTTTTAAATTGACAAAATAAATCAAAAATAAATCAAAAATAAAAATAAGTGGCAAAGGCGAGAGTGCGCGAGCACACAGGAGCAAAGACAAGCAGCGCAGCTTGATGCGTAGTAAAAAAAATAATAAATAGACAACTGGTCGACCTCATTAGAAATAAAAACCCAAAAGATTAGATAGACAAACAAACAAACACATAAATGTGGAGAGAAGGGCAGTGCGCGCAGGAGCAAAGGTAAACAGCAGACAGACCTGAATCCTTATCTTTACAAGGTCGACCTCAGAACTTTGTTCAGTTTGTCTCGGTGACGGATAATGGAAGGAAGGGCAGGCAACTGGTCGACTTCATTTAAATAAACAAATAAAAAGTAAGATAAACTCTCAGGAATAGATAAATAATAACAAAAAATTGTAAAGTGGAGAAAGCGAGAGCGCGCGAATGCACTCAAGCAAACACAAACAGCACAGCACGATGCGTATTTTTTTTAAATTGACAAAATAAATCAAAAACAAATCAAAAATAAAAATAAGTGTAAAAGGCAAGAGTGCGCGAGCACACAGGAGCAAACACAAGCAGCGCAGCTTGATGCGTAGTAAAAAAAATAATAAATAGACAACTGGTCGACCTCATTAGAAATAAAAACCCAAAAGATTAGATAGACAAACAAACAAACACATAAATGTGGAGAGAAGGGCAGTGCGCGCAGGAGCAAAGGTAAACAGCAGACAGACCTGAATCCTTATCTTTACAAGGTCGACCTCAGAACTTTGTTCAGTTTGTCTCGGTGACGGATAATGGAAGGAAGGGCAGGCAACTGGTCGACTTCATTTAAATAAACAAATAAAAAATAAGATAAACTCTCAGGAATAGATAAATAATAACAAAAAATTGTAAAGTGCAGAAAGCGAGAGCGCGCGAATGCTCTCAAGCAAACACAAACAGCACAGCACGATGCGTATTTTTTTTAAATTGACAAAATAAATCAAAAATAAATCAAAAATAAAAATAAGTGGCAAAGGCGAGAGTGCGCGAGCACACAGGAGCAAAGACAAGCAGCGCAGCTTGATGCGTAGTAAAAAAAATAATAAATAGACAACTGGTCGACCTCATTAGAAATAAAAACCCAAAAGATTAGATAGACAAACAAACAAACACATAAATGTGGAGAGAAGGGCAGTGCGCGCAGGAGCAAAGGTAAACAGCAGACAGACCTGAATCCTTATCTTTACAAGGTCGACCTCAGAACTTTGTTCAGTTCGTCTCGGTGTCAGATAATGGAAGGAAGGGCAGGCAACTGGTCGACTTCATTTAAATAAACAAATAAAAAATAAGATAAACTCTCAGGAATAGATAAATAATAACAAAAAAATTGTAAAGTGCAGAAAGCGAGAGCGCGCGAATGCACTCAAGCAAACACAAACAGCACAGCACGATGCGTATTTTTTTTAAATTGACAAAATAAATCAAAAATATATCAAAAATAAAAATAAGTGGAAAAGGCGAGAGTGCGCGAGCACACAGGAGCAAAGACAAGCAGCGCAGCTTGATGCATAGTAAAAAAAATAATAAATAGACAACTGGTCGACCTCATTAGAAATAAAAACCCAAAAGATTAGATAGACAAACAAACAAACACATAAATGTGGAGAGAAGGGCAGTGCGCGCAGGAGCAAAGGTAAACAGCAGACAGACCTGAATCCTTATCTTTACAAGGTCGACCTCAGAACTTTGTTCAGTTTGTCTCGGTGACGGATAATGGAAGGAAGGGCAGGCAACTGGTCGACTTCATTTAAATAAACAAATAAAAAATAAGATAAACTCTCAGGAATAGATAAATAATAACAAAAAAATTGTAAAGTGGAGAAAGCAAGACAGCGCGAATGCACTCAAGCAAACACAAACAGCACAGCACGATGCGTATTTTTTTTTTAAATTGACAAAATAAATCAAAAATAAAAATAAGTGGAAAAGGCGAGAGTGCGCAGCACACAGGAGCAAAGACAAGCAGCGCAGCTTGATGCGTAGTAAAAAAAATAATAAATAGACAACTGGTCGACCTCATTAGAAATAAAAACCCAAAAGATTAGATAGACAAACAAACAAACACATAAATGTGGAGAGAAGGGCAGTGCGCGCAGGAGCAAAGGTAAACAGCAGACAGACCTGAATCCTTATCTTTACAAGGTCGACCTCAGAACTTTGTTCAGTTCGTCTCGGTGACGGATAATGGAAGGAAGGGCAGGCAACTGGTCGACTTCATTTAAATAAACAAATAAAAAATAAGATAAACTCTCAGGAATAGATAAATAATAACAAAAAAATTGTAAAGTGGAGAAAGCGAGAGCGCGCGAATGCACTCAAGCAAACACAAACAGCACAGCACGATGCGTATTTTTTTTTAAATTGACAAAATAAATCAAAAATAAATCAAAAATAAAAATAAGTGGAAAAGGCGAGAGTGCGCGAGCACACAGGAGCAAAGACAAGCAGCGCAGCTTGATGCGTAGTAAAAAAAATAATAAATAGACAACTGGTCGACCTCATTAGAAATAAAAACCCAAAAGATTAGATAGACAAACAAACAAACACATAAATGTGGAGAGAAGGGCAGTGCGCGCAGGAGCAAAGGTAAACAGCAGACAGACCTGAATCCTTATCTTTACAAGGTCGACCTCAGAACTTTGTTCAGTTTGTCTCGGTGACGGATAATGGAAGGAAGGGCAGGCAACTGGTCGACTTCATTTAAATAAACAAATAAAAAATAAGATAAACTCTCAGGAATAGATAAATAATAACAAAAAAATTGTAAAGTGGAGAAAGCGAGAGCGCGCGAATGCACTCAAGCAAACACAAACAGCACAGCACGATGCGTATTTTTTTTAAATTGACAAAATAAATCAAAAATAAATCAAAAATAAAAATAAGTGGAAAAGGCGAGAGTGCGCGAGCACACAGGAGCAAAGACAAGCAGCGCAGCTTGATGCGTAGTAAAAAAAATAATAAATAGACAACTGGTCGACCTCATTAGAAATAAAAACCCAAAAGATTAGATAGACAAACAAACAAACACATAAATGTGGAGAGAAGGGCAGTGCGCGCAGGAGCAAAGGTAAACAGCAGACAGACCTGAATCCTTATCTTTACAAGGTCGACCTCAGAACTTTGTTCAGTTTGTCTCGGTGACGGATAATGGAAGGAAGGGCAGGCAACTGGTCGACTTCATTTAAATAAACAAATAAAAAATAAGATAAACTCTCAGGAATAGATAAATAATAACAAAAAAATTGTAAAGTGGAGAAAGCGAGAGCGCGCGAATGCACTCAAGCAAACACAAACAGCACAGCACGATGCGTATTTTTTTTAAATTGACAAAATAAATCAAAAATAAATCAAAAATAAAAATAAGTGGAAAAGGCGAGAGTGCGCGAGCACACAGGAGCAAAGACAAGCAGCGCAGCTTGATGCGTAGTAAAAAAAATAATAAATAGACAACTGGTCGACCTCATTAGAAATAAAAACCCAAAAGATTAGATAGACAAACAAACAAACACATAAATGTGGAGAGAAGGGCAGTGCGCGCAGGAGCAAAGGTAAACAGCAGACAGACCTGAATCCTTATCTTTACAAGGTCGACCTCAGAACTTTGTTCAGTTTGTCTCGGTGACGGATAATGGAAGGAAGGGCAGGCAACTGGTCGACTTCATTTAAATAAACAAATAAAAAATAAGATAAACTCTCAGGAATAGATAAATAATAACAAAAAAATTGTAAAGTAGGAAAGCGAGAGCGCGCGAATGCACTCAAGCAAACACAAACAGCACAGCACGATGCGTATTTTTTTTTAAATTGACAAAATAAATCAAAAATAAATCAAAAATAAAAATAAGTGGAAAAGGCGAGAGTGCGCGAGCACACAGGAGCAAAGACAAGCAGCGCAGCTTGATGCGTAGTAAAAAAAATAATAAATAGACAACTGGTCGACCTCATTAGAAATAAAAACCCAAAAGATTAGATAGACAAACAAACAAACACATAAATGTGGAGAGAAGGGCAGTGCGCGCAGGAGCAAAGGTAAACAGCAGACAGACCTGAATCCTTATCTTTACAAGGTCGACCTCAGAACTTTGTTCAGTTTGTCTCGGTGACGGATAATGGAAGGAAGGGCAGGCAACTGGTCGACTTCATTTAAATAAACAAATAAAAAATAAGATAAACTCTCAGGAATAGATAAATAATAACAAAAAAATTGTAAAGTGGAGAAAGCGAGAGCGCGCGAATGCACTCAAGCAAACACAAACAGCACAGCACGATGCGTATTTTTTTTAAATTGACAAAATAAATCAAAAATAATCAAAAATAAAAATAAGTGGAAAAGGCGAGAGTGCGCGAGCACACAGGAGCAAAGACAAGCAGCGCAGCTTGATGCGTAGTAAAAAAAATAATAAATAGACAACTGGTCGACCTCATTAGAAATAAAAACCCAAAAGATTAGATAGACAAACAAACAAACACATAAATGTGGAGAGAAGGGCAGTGCGCGCAGGAGCAAAGGTAAACAGCAGACAGACCTGAATCCTTATCTTTACAAGGTCGACCTCAGAACTTTGTTCAGTTTGTCTCGGTGACGGATAATGGAAGGAAGGGCAGGCAACTGGTCGACTTCATTTAAATAAACAAATAAAAAATAAGATAAACTCTCAGGAATAGATAAATAATAACAAAAAAATTGTAAAGTGGAGAAAGCGAGAGCGCGCGAATGCACTCAAGCAAACACAAACAGCACAGCACGATGCGTATTTTTTTTTAAATTGACAAAATAAATCAAAAATAAATCAAAAATAAAAATAAGTGGAAAAGGCGAGAGTGCGCGAGCACACAGGAGCAAAGACAAGCAGCGCAGCTTGATGCGTAGTAAAAAAAATAATAAATAGACAACTGGTCGACCTCATTAGAAATAAAAACCCAAAAGATTAGATAGACAAACAAACAAACACATAAATGTGGAGAGAAGGGCAGTGCGCGCAGGAGCAAAGGTAAACAGCAGACAGACCTGAATCCTTATCTTTACAAGGTCGACCTCAGAACTTTGTTCAGTTTGTCTCGGTGACGGATAATGGAAGGAAGGGCAGGCAACTGGTCGACTTCATTTAAATAAACAAATAAAAAATAAGATAAACTCTCAGGAATAGATAAATAATAACAAAAAAATTGTAAAGTGCAGAAAGCGAGAGCGCGCGAATGCACTCAAGCAAACACAAACAGCACAGCACGATGCGTATTTTTTTTAAATTGACAAAATAAATCAAAAATAAATCAAAAATAAAAATAAGTGGAAAAGGCGAGAGTGCGCGAGCACACAGGAGCAAAGACAAGCAGCGCAGCTTGATGCGTAGTAAAAAAAATAATAAATAGACAACTGGTCGACCTCATTAGAAATAAAAACCCAAAAGATTAGATAGACAAACAAACAAACACATAAATGTGGAGAGAAGGGCAGTGCGCGCAGGAGCAAAGGTAAACAGCAGACAGACCTGAATCCTTATCTTTACAAGGTCGACCTCAGAACTTTGTTCAGTTTGTCTCGGTGACGGATAATGGAAGGAAGGGCAGGCAACTGGTCGACTTCATTTAAATAAACAAATAAAAAATAAGATAAACTCTCAGGAATAGATAAATAATAACAAAAAAATTGTAAAGTGGAGAAAGCGAGAGCGCGCGAATGCACTCAAGCAAACACAAACAGCACAGCACGATGCGTATTTTTTTTTAAAATTGACAAAATAAATCAAAATAAATCAAAAATAAAATAAGTGGAAAAGGCGAGAGTGCGCGAGCACACAGGAGCAAAGACAAGCAGCGCAGCTTGATGCGTAGTAAAAAAAATAATAAATAGACAACTGGTCGACCTCATTAGAAATAAAAACCCAAAAGATTAGATAGACAAACAAACAAACACTTAAATGTGGAGAAAAGGGCAGTGCGCGCAGGAGAAAAGGTAACCAGCAGACAGACCTGAATCCTTATCTTTACAAGGTCGACCTCAGAACTTTGTTCAGTTTGTCTCGGTGACGGATAATGGAAGGAAGGGCAGGCAACTGGTCGACTTCATTTAAATAAACAAATAAAAAATAAGATAAACTCTCAGGAATAGATAAATAATAACAAAAAAATTGTAAAGTGGAGAAAGCGAGAGCGCGCGAATGCACTCAAGCAAACACAAACAGCACAGCACGATGCGTATTTTTTTTTAAAATTGACAAAATAAATCAAAAATAAAAATAAGTGGAAAAGGCGAGAGTGCGCGAGCACACAGGAGCAAAGACAAGCAGCGCAGCTTGATGCGTAGTAAAAAAAATAATAAATAGACAACTGGTCGACCTCATTAGAAATAAAAACCCAAAAGATTAGATAGACAAACAAACAAACACATAAATGTGGAGAGAAGGGCAGTGCGCGCAGGAGCAAAGGTAAACAGCAGACAGACCTGAATCCTTATCTTTACAAGGTCGACCTCAGAACTTTGTTCAGTTTGTCTCGGTGACGGATAATGGAAGGAAGGGCAGGCAACTGGTCGACTTCATTTAAATAAACAAATAAAAAAGATAAACTCTCAGGAATAGATAAATAATAACAAAAAAATTGTAAAGTGGAGAAAGCGAGAGCGCGCGAATGCACTCAAGCAAACACAAACAGCACAGCACGATGCGTATTTTTTTTAAATTGACAAAATAAATCAAAAATAAATCAAAAATAAAAATAAGTGGAAAAGGCGAGAGTGCGCGAGCACACAGGAGCAAAGACAAGCAGCGCAGCTTGATGCGTAGTAAAAAAAATAATAAATAGACAACTGGTCGACCTCATTAGAAATAAAAACCCAAAAGATTAGATAGACAAACAAACAAACACATAAATGTGGAGAGAAGGGCAGTGCGCGCAGGAGCAAAAGGTAAACAGCAGACAGACCTGAATCCTTATCTTTACAAGGTCGACCTCAGAACTTTGTTCAGTTTGTCTCGGTGACGGATAATGGAAGGAAGGGCAGGCAACTGGTCGACTTCATTTAAATAAACAAATAAAAAATAAGATAAACTCTCAGGAATAGATAAATAATAACAAAAAAATTGTAAAGTGGAGAAAGCGAGAGCGCGCGAATGCACTCAAGCAAACACAAACAGCACAGCACGATGCGTATTTTTTTTAATTGACAAAATAAATCAAAAATAAATCAAAAATAAAAATAAGTGGAAAAGGCGAGAGTGCGCGAGCACACAGGAGCAAAGACAAGCAGCGCAGCTTGATGCGTAGTAAAAAAAATAATAAATAGACAACTGGTCGACCTCATTAGAAATAAAAACCCAAAAGATTAGATAGACAAACAAACAAACACATAAATGTGGAGAGAAGGGCAGTGCGCGCAGGAGCAAAGGTAAACAGCAGACAGACCTGAATCCTTATCTTTACAAGGTCGACCTCAGAACTTTGTTCAGTTTGTCTCGGTGACGGATAATGGAAGGAAGGGCAGGCAACTGGTCGACTTCATTTAAATAAACAAAAAATAAGATAAACTCTCAGGAATAGATAAATAATAACAAAAAAATTGTAAAGTGGAGAAAGCGAGAGCGCGCGAATGCACTCAAGCAAACACAAACAGCACAGCACGATGCGTATTTTTTTTAAAATTGACAAAATAAATCAAAAATAAATCAAAAATAAAAATAAGTGGAAAAGGCGAGAGTGCGCGAGCACACAGGAGCAAAGACAAGCAGCGCAGCTTGATGCGTAGTAAAAAAAATAATAAATAGACAACTGGTCGACCTCATTAGAAATAAAAACCCAAAAGATTAGATAGACAAACAAACAAACACATAAATGTGGAGAGAAGGGCAGTGCGCGCAGGAGCAAAGGTAAACAGCAGACAGACCTGAATCCTTATCTTTACAAGGTCGACCTCAGAACTTTGTTCAGTTTGTCTCGGTGACGGATAATGGAAGGAAGGGCAGGCAACTGGTCGACTTCATTTAAATAAACAAATAAAAAATAAGATAAACTCTCAGGAATAGATAAATAATAACAAAAAAATTGTAAAGTGGAGAAGCGAGAGCGCGCGAATGCACTCAAGCAAACACAAACAGCACAGCACGATGCGTATTTTTTTTAAATTGACAAAATAAATCAAAAATAAATAAAAATAAAAATAAGTGGAAAAGGCGAGAGTGCGCGAGCACACAGGAGCAAAGACAAGCAGCGCAGCTTGATGCGTAGTAAAAAAAATAATAAATAGACAACTGGTCGACCTCATTAGAAATAAAAACCCAAAAGATTAGATAGACAAACAAACAAACACATAAATGTGGAGAGAAGGGCAGTGCGCGCAGGAGCAAAGGTAAACAGCAGACAGACCTGAATCCTTATCTTTACAAGGTCGACCTCAGAACTTTGTTCAGTTTGTCTCGGTGACGGATAATGGAAGGAAGGGCAGGCAACTGGTCGACTTCATTTAAATAAACAAATAAAAAATAAGATAAACTCTCAGGAATAGATAAATAATAACAAAAAAATTGTAAAGTGGAGAAAGCGAGAGCGCGCGAATGCACTCAAGCAAACACAAACAGCACAGCACGATGCGTATTTTTTTTTAAATTGACAAAATAAATCAAAAATAAATCAAAAATAAAAATAAGTGGAAAAGGCGAGAGTGCGCGAGCACACAGGAGCAAAGACAAGCAGCGCAGCTTGATGCGTAGTAAAAAAAATAATAAATAGACAACTGGTCGACCTCATTAGAAATAAAAACCCAAAAGATTAGATAGACAAACAAACAAACACATAAATGTGGAGAGAAGGGCAGTGCGCGCAGGAGCAAAGGTAAACAGCAGACAGACCTGAATCCTTATCTTTACAAGGTCGACCTCAGAACTTTGTTCAGTTTGTCTCGGTGACGGATAATGGAAGGAAGGGCAGGCAACTGGTCGACTTCATTTAAATAAACAAATAAAAAATAAGATAAACTCTCAGGAATAGATAAATAATAACAAAAAAATTGTAAAGTGGAGAAAGCGAGAGCGCGCGAATGCACTCAAGCAAACACAAACAGCACAGCACGATGCGTATTTTTTTTAAATTGACAAAATAAATCAAAAATAAATCAAAAATAAAAATAAGTGGAAAAGGCGAGAGTGCGCGAGCACACAGGAGCAAAGACAAGCAGCGCAGCTTGATGCGTAGTAAAAAAAATAATAAATAGACAACTGGTCGACCTCATTAGAAATAAAAACCCAAAAGATTAGATAGACAAACAAACAAACACATAAATGTGGAGAGAAGGGCAGTGCGCGCAGGAGCAAAGGTAAACAGCAGACAGACCTGAATCCTTATCTTTACAAGGTCGACCTCAGAACTTTGTTCAGTTTGTCTCGGTGACGGATAATGGAAGGAAGGGCAGGCAACTGGTCGACTTCATTTAAATAAACAAATAAAAAATAAGATAAACTCTCAGGAATAGATAAATAATAACAAAAAAATTGTAAAGTGGAGAAAGCGAGAGCGCGCGAATGCACTCAAGCAAACACAAACAGCACAGCACGATGCGTATTTTTTTTAAATTGACAAAATAAATCAAAAATAAATCAAAAATAAAAATAAGTGGAAAAGGCGAGAGTGCGCGAGCACACAGGAGCAAAGACAAGCAGCGCAGCTTGATGCGTAGTAAAAAAAATAATAAATAGACAACTGGTCGACCTCATTAGAAATAAAAACCCAAAAGATTAGATAGACAAACAAACAAACACATAAATGTGGAGAGAAGGGCAGTGCGCGCAGGAGCAAAGGTAAACAGCAGACAGACCTGAATCCTTATCTTTACAAGGTCGACCTCAGAACTTTGTTCAGTTTGTCTCGGTGACGGATAATGGAAGGAAGGGCAGGCAACTGGTCGACTTCATTTAAATAAACAAATAAAAAATAAGATAAACTCTCAGGAATAGATAAATAATAACAAAAAAATTGTAAAGTGGAGAAAGCGAGAGCGCGCGAATGCACTCAAGCAAACACAAACAGCACAGCACGATGCGTATTTTTTTTTAAATTGACAAAATAAATCAAAAATAAAAATAAAAATAAGTGGAAAAGGCGAGAGTGCGCGAGCACACAGGAGCAAAGACAAGCAGCGCAGCTTGATGCGTAGTAAAAAAAATAATAAATAGACAACTGGTCGACCTCATTAGAAATAAAAACCCAAAAGATTAGATAGACAAACAAACAAACACATAAATGTGGAGAGAAGGGCAGTGCGCGCAGGAGCAAAGGTAAACAGCAGACAGACCTGAATCCTTATCTTTACAAGGTCGACCTCAGAACTTTGTTCAGTTTGTCTCGGTGACGGATAATGGAAGGAAGGGCAGGCAACTGGTCGACTTCATTTAAATAAACAAATAAAAAATAAGATAAACTCTCAGGAATAGATAAATAATAACAAAAAAATTGTAAAGTGGAGAAAGCGAGAGCGCGCGAATGCACTCAAGCAAACACAAACAGCACAGCACGATGCGTATTTTTTTTAAAATTGACAAAATAAATCAAAAATAAAAATAAGTGGAAAAGGCGAGAGTGCGCGAGCACACAGGAGCAAAGACAAGCAGCGCAGCTTGATGCGTAGTAAAAAAAATAATAAATAGACAACTGGTCGACCTCATTAGAAATAAAAACCCAAAAGATTAGATAGACAAACAAACAAACACATAAATGTGGAGAGAAGGGCAGTGCGCGCAGGAGCAAAGGTAAACAGCAGACAGACCTGAATCCTTATCTTTACAAGGTCGACCTCAGAACTTTGTTCAGTTTGTCTCGGTGACGGATAATGGAAGGAAGGGCAGGCAACTGGTCGACTTCATTTAAATAAACAAATAAAAAATAAGATAAACTCTCAGGAATAGATAAATAATAACAAAAAAATTGTAAAGTGGAGAAAGCGAGAGCGCGCGAATGCACTCAAGCAAACACAAACAGCACAGCACGATGCGTATTTTTTTTAAATTGACAAAATAAATCAAAAATAAATCAAAAATAAAAATAAGTGGAAAAGGCGAGAGTGCGCGAGCACACAGGAGCAAAGACAAGCAGCGCAGCTTGATGCGTAGTAAAAAAAATAATAAATAGACAACTGGTCGACCTCATTAGAAATAAAAACCCAAAAGATTAGATAGACAAACAAACAAACACATAAATGTGGAGAGAAGGGCAGTGCGCGCAGGAGCAAAGGTAAACAGCAGACAGACCTGAATCCTTATCTTTACAAGGTCGACCTCAGAACTTTGTTCAGTTTGTCTCGGTGACGGATAATGGAAGGAAGGGCAGGCAACTGGTCGACTTCATTTAAATAAACAAATAAAAAATAAGATAAACTCTCAGGAATAGATAAATAATAACAAAAAAATTGTAAAGTGGAGAAAGCGAGAGCGCGCGAATGCACTCAAGCAAACACAAACAGCACAGCACGATGCGTATTTTTTTTAAAATTGACAAAATAAATCAAAAATAAATCAAAAATAAAAATAAGTGGAAAAGGCGAGAGTGCGCGAGCACACAGGAGCAAAGACAAGCAGCGCAGCTTGATGCGTAGTAAAAAAAATAATAAATAGACAACTGGTCGACCTCATTAGAAATAAAAACCCAAAAGATTAGATAGACAAACAAACAAACACATAAATGTGGAGAGAAGGGCAGTGCGCGCAGGAGCAAAGGTAAACAGCAGACAGACCTGAATCCTTATCTTTACAAGGTCGACCTCAGAACTTTGTTCAGTTTGTCTCGGTGACGGATAATGGAAGGAAGGGCAGGCAACTGGTCGACTTCATTTAAATAAACAAATAAAAAATAAGATAAACTCTCAGGAATAGATAAATAATAACAAAAAAATTGTAAAGTGGAGAAAGCGAGAGCGCGCGAATGCACTCAAGCAAACACAAACAGCACAGCACGATGCGTATTTTTTTTAAATTGACAAAATAAATCAAAAATAAAAATAAAAATAAGTGGAAAAGGCGAGAGTGCGCGAGCACACAGGAGCAAAGACAAGCAGCGCAGCTTGATGCGTAGTAAAAAAAATAATAAATAGACAACTGGTCGACCTCATTAGAAATAAAAACCCAAAAGATTAGATAGACAAACAAACAAACACATAAATGTGGAGAAAGGGCAGTGCGCGCAGGAGCAAAAGGTAAACAGCAGACAGACCTGAATCCTTATCTTTACAAGGTCGACCTCAGAACTTTGTTCAGTTTGTCTCGGTGACGGATAATGGAAGGAAGGGCAGGCAACTGGTCGACTTCATTTAAATAAACAAATAAAAAATAAGATAAACTCTCAGGAATAGATAAATAATAACAAAAAAATTGTAAAGTGGAGAAAGCGAGAGCGCGCGAATGCACTCAAGCAAACACAAACAGCACAGCACGATGCGTATTTTTTTTTAAAATTGACAAAATAAATCAAAAATAAATCAAAAATAAAAATAAGTGGAAAAGGCGAGAGTGCGCGAGCACACAGGAGCAAAGACAAGCAGCGCAGCTTGATGCGTAGTAAAAAAAATAATAAATAGACAACTGGTCGACCTCATTAGAAATAAAAACCCAAAAGATTAGATAGACAAACAAACAAACACATAAATGTGGAGAGAAGGGCAGTGCGCGCAGGAGCAAAGGTAAACAGCAGACAGACCTGAATCCTTATCTTTACAAGGTCGACCTCAGAACTTTGTTCAGTTTGTCTCGGTGACGGATAATGGAAGGAAGGGCAGGCAACTGGTCGACTTCATTTAAATAAACAAATAAAAAATAAGATAAACTCTCAGGAATAGATAAATAATAACAAAAAAATTGTAAAGTGGAGAAAGCGAGAGCGCGCGAATGCACTCAAGCAAACACAAACAGCACAGCACGATGCGTATTTTTTTTAAATTGACAAAATAAATCAAAATAAATCAAAAATAAAATAAGTGGAAAAGGCGAGAGTGCGCGAGCACACAGGAGCAAAGACAAGCAGCGCAGCTTGATGCGTAGTAAAAAAAATAATAAATAGACAACTGGTCGACCTCATTAGAAATAAAAACCCAAAAGATTAGATAGACAAACAAACAAACACATAAATGTGGAGAGAAGGGCAGTGCGCGCAGGAGCAAAAGGTAAACAGCAGACAGACCTGAATCCTTATCTTTACAAGGTCGACCTCAGAACTTTGTTCAGTTTGTCTCGGTGACGGATAATGGAAGGAAGGGCAGGCAACTGGTCGACTTCATTTAAATAAACAAATAAAAAATAAGATAAACTCTCAGGAATAGATAAATAATAACAAAAAAATTGTAAAGTGGAGAAAACGAGAGCGCGCGAATGCACTCAAGCAAACACAAACAGCACAGCACGATGCGTATTTTTTTTTAAAATTGACAAAATAAATCAAAAATAAAAATAAGTGGAAAAGGCGAGAGTGCGCGAGCACACGGAGCAAAGACAAGCAGCGCAGCTTGATGCGTAGTAAAAAAAATAATAAATAGACAACTGGTCGACCTCATTAGAAATAAAAACCCAAAAGATTAGATAGACAAACAAACAAACACATAAATGTGGAGAGAAGGGCAGTGCGCGCAGGAGCAAAGGTAAACAGCAGACAGACCTGAATCCTTATCTTTACAAGGTCGACCTCAGAACTTTGTTCAGTTTGTCTCGGTGATGGATAATGGAAGGAAGGGCAGGCAACTGGTCGACTTCATTTAAATAAACAAATAAAAAATAAGATAAACTCTCAGGAATAGATAAATAATAACAAAAAAATTGTAAAGTGGAGAAAGCGAGAGCGCGCGAATGCACTCAAGCAAACACAAACAGCACAGCACGATGCGTATTTTTTTTAAAATTGACAAAATAAATCAAAAATAAATCAAAAATAAAAATAAGTGGAAAAGGCGAGAGTGCGCGAGCACACAGGAGCAAAGACAAGCAGCGCAGCTTGATGCGTAGTAAAAAAAATAATAAATAGACAACTGGTCGACCTCATTAGAAATAAAAACCCAAAAGATTAGATAGACAAACAAACAAACACATAAATGTGGAGAGAAGGGCAGTGCGCGCAGGAGCAAAAGGTAAACAGCAGACAGACCTGAATCCTTATCTTTACAAGGTCGACCTCAGAACTTTGTTCAGTTTGTCTCGGTGACGGATAATGGAAGGAAGGGCAGGCAACTGGTCGACTTCATTTAAATAAACAAATAAAAAATAAGATAAACTCTCAGGAATAGATAAATAATAACAAAAAAATTGTAAAGTGGAGAAAACGAGAGCGCGCGAATGCACTCAAGCAAACACAAACAGCACAGCACGATGCGTATTTTTTTTAATTGACAAAATAAATCAAAATAAATCAAAAATAAAAATAAGTGGAAAAGGCGAGAGTGCGCGAGCACACAGGAGCAAAGACAAGCAGCGCAGCTTGATGCGTAGTAAAAAAAATAATAAATAGACAACTGGTCGACCTCATTAGAAATAAAAACCCAAAAGATTAGATAGACAAACAAACAAACACATAAATGTGGAGAGAAGGGCAGTGCGCGCAGGAGCAAAGGTAAACAGCAGACAGACCTGAATCCTTATCTTTACAAGGTCGACCTCAGAACTTTGTTCAGTTTGTCTCGGTGACGGATAATGGAAGGAAGGGCAGGCAACTGGTCGACTTCATTTAAATAAACAAAAAATAAGATAAACTCTCAGGAATAGATAAATAATAACAAAAAAATTGTAAAGTGGAGAAAGCGAGAGCGCGCGAATGCACTCAAGCAAACACAAACAGCACAGCACGATGCGTATTTTTTTTAAAATTGACAAAATAAATCAAAAATAAATCAAAAATAAAAATAAGTGGAAAAGGCGAGAGTGCGCGAGCACACAGGAGCAAAGACAAGCAGCGCAGCTTGATGCGTAGTAAAAAAAATAATAAATAGACAACTGGTCGACCTCATTAGAAATAAAAACCCAAAAGATTAGATAGACAAACAAACAAACACATAAATGTGGAGAGAAGGGCAGTGCGCGCAGGAGCAAAAGGTAAACAGCAGACAGACCTGAATCCTTATCTTTACAAGGTCGACCTCAGAACTTTGTTCAGTTTGTCTCGGTGACGGATAATGGAAGGAAGGGCAGGCAACTGGTCGACTTCATTTAAATAAACAAATAAAAAATAAGATAAACTCTCAGGAATAGATAAATAATAACAAAAAAATTGTAAAGTGGAGAAAGCGAGAGCGCGCGAATGCACTCAAGCAAACACAAACAGCACAGCACGATGCGTATTTTTTTTAAAAATTGACAAAATAAATCAAAAATAAAAATAAGTGGAAAAGGCGAGAGTGCGCGAGCACACAGGAGCAAAGACAAGCAGCGCAGCTTGATGCGTAGTAAAAAAAATAATAAATAGACAACTGGTCGACCTCATTAGAAATAAAAACCCAAAAGATTAGATAGACAAACAAACAAACACATAAATGTGGAGAGAAGGGCAGTGCGCGCAGGAGCAAAGGTAAACAGCAGACAGACCTGAATCCTTATCTTTACAAGGTCGACCTCAGAACTTTGTTCAGTTTGTCTCGGTGACGGATAATGGAAGGAAGGGCAGGCAACTGGTCGACTTCATTTAAATAAACAAATAAAAAATAAGATAAACTCTCAGGAATAGATAAATAATAACAAAAAAATTGTAAAGTGGAGAAAGCGAGAGCGCGCGAATGCACTCAAGCAAACACAAACAGCACAGCACGATGCGTATTTTTTTTAAAATTGACAAAATAAATCAAAAATAAATCAAAAATAAAAATAAGTGGAAAAGGCGAGAGTGCGCGAGCACACAGGAGCAAAGACAAGCAGCGCAGCTTGATGCGTAGTAAAAAAAATAATAAATAGACAACTGGTCGACCTCATTAGAAATAAAAACCCAAAAGATTAGATAGACAAACAAACAAACACATAAATGTGGAGAGAAGGGCAGTGCGCGCAGGAGCAAAGGTAAACAGCAGACAGACCTGAATCCTTATCTTTACAAGGTCGACCTCAGAACTTTGTTCAGTTTGTCTCGGTGACGGATAATGGAAGGAAGGGCAGGCAACTGGTCGACTTCATTTAAATAAACAAATAAAAAATAAGATAAACTCTCAGGAATAGATAAATAATAACAAAAAAATTGTAAAGTGGAGAAAGCGAGAGCGCGCGAATGCACTCAAGCAAACACAAACAGCACAGCACGATGCGTATTTTTTTTTAAATTGACAAAATAAATCAAAAATAAATCAAAAATAAAAATAAGTGGAAAAGGCGAGAGTGCGCGAGCACACAGGAGCAAAGACAAGCAGCGCAGCTTGATGCGTAGTAAAAAAAATAATAAATAGACAACTGGTCGACCTCATTAGAAATAAAAACCCAAAAGATTAGATAGACAAACAAACAAACACATAAATGTGGAGAGAAGGGCAGTGCGCGCAGGAGCAAAGGTAAACAGCAGACAGACCTGAATCCTTATCTTTACAAGGTCGACCTCAGAACTTTGTTCAGTTTGTCTCGGTGACGGATAATGGAAGGAAGGGCAGGCAACTGGTCGACTTCATTTAAATAAACAAAAAATAAGATAAACTCTCAGGAATAGATAAATAATAACAAAAAAATTGTAAAGTGGAGAAAGCGAGAGCGCGCGAATGCACTCAAGCAAACACAAACAGCACAGCACGATGCGTATTTTTTTTAAAATTGACAAAATAAATCAAAAATAAATCAAAAATAAAAATAAGTGGAAAAGGCGAGAGTGCGCGAGCACACAGGAGCAAAGACAAGCAGCGCAGCTTGATGCGTAGTAAAAAAAATAATAAATAGACAACTGGTCGACCTCATTAGAAATAAAAACCCAAAAGATTAGATAGACAAACAAACAAACACATAAATGTGGAGAGAAGGGCAGTGCGCGCAGGAGCAAAAGTAAACAGCAGACAGACCTGAATCCTTATCTTTACAAGGTCGACCTCAGAACTTTGTTCAGTTTGTCTCGGTGACGGATAATGGAAGGAAGGGCAGGCAACTGGTCGACTTCATTTAAATAAACAAATAAAAAATAAGATAAACTCTCAGGAATAGATAAATAATAACAAAAAAATTGTAAAGTGGAGGAAGCGAGAGCGCGCGAATGCACTCAAGCAAACACAAACAGCACAGCACGATGCGTATTTTTTTTAAATTGACAAAATAAATCAAAAATAAATCAAAAATAAAAATAAGTGGAAAAGGCGAGAGTGCGCGAGCACACAGGAGCAAAGACAAGCAGCGCAGCTTGATGCGTAGTAAAAAAAATAATAAATAGACAACTGGTCGACCTCATTAGAAATAAAAACCCAAAAGATTAGATAGACAAACAAACAAACACATAAATGTGGAGAGAAGGGCAGTGCGCGCAGGAGCAAAGGTAAACAGCAGACAGACCTGAATCCTTATCTTTACAAGGTCGACCTCAGAACTTTGTTCAGTTTGTCTCGGTGACGGATAATGGAAGGAAGGGCAGGCAACTGGTCGACTTCATTTAAATAAACAAATAAAAAATAAGATAAACTCTCAGGAATAGATAAATAATAACAAAAAAATTGTAAAGTGGAGAAAGCGAGAGCGCGCGAATGCACTCAAGCAAACACAAACAGCACAGCACGATGCGTATTTTTTTTTAAATTGACAAAATAAATCAAAAATAAATCAAAAATAAAAATAAGTGGAAAAGGCGAGAGTGCGCGAGCACACAGGAGCAAAGACAAGCAGCGCAGCTTGATGCGTAGTAAAAAAAATAATAAATAGACAACTGGTCGACCTCATTAGAAATAAAAACCCAAAAGATTAGATAGACAAACAAACAAACACATAAATGTGGAGAGAAGGGCAGTGCGCACAGGAGCAAAGGTAAACAGCAGACAGACCTGAATCCTTATCTTTACAAGGTCGACCTCAGAACTTTGTTCAGTTTGTCTCGGTGACGGATAATGGAAGGAAGGGCAGGCAACTGGTCGACTTCATTTAAATAAACAAATAAAAAATAAGATAAACTCTCAGGAATAGATAAATAATAACAAAAAAATTGTAAAGTGGAGAAAGCGAGAGCGCGCGAATGCACTCAAGCAAACACAAACAGCACAGCACGATGCGTATTTTTTTTAAATTGACAAAATAAATCAAAAATAAATCAAAAATAAAAATAAGTGGAAAAGGCGAGAGTGCGCGAGCACACAGGAGCAAAGACAAGCAGCGCAGCTTGATGCGTAGTAAAAAAAATAATAAATAGACAACTGGTCGACCTCATTAGAAATAAAAACCCAAAAGATTAGATAGACAAACAAACAAACACATAAATGTGGAGAGAAGGGCAGTGGCGCAGGAGCAAAGGTAAACAGCAGACAGACCTGAATCCTTATCTTTACAAGGTCGACCTCAGAACTTTGTTCAGTTTGTCTCGGTGACGGATAATGGAAGGAAGGGCAGGCAACTGGTCGACTTCATTTAAATAAACAAATAAAAAATAAGATAAACTCTCAGGAATAGATAAATAATAACAAAAAAATTGTAAAGTGGAGAAAGCGAGAGCGCGCGAATGCACTCAAGCAAACACAAACAGCACAGCACGATGCGTATTTTTTTTTAAATTGACAAAATAAATCAAAAATAAATCAAAAATAAAAATAAGTGGAAAAGGCGAGAGTGCGCGAGCACACAGGAGCAAAGACAAGCAGCGCAGCTTGATGCGTAGTAAAAAAAATAATAAATAGACAACTGGTCGACCTCATTAGAAATAAAAACCCAAAAGATTAGATAGACAAACAAACAAACACATAAATGTGGAGAGAAGGGCAGTGCGGCAGGAGCAAAGGTAAACAGCAGACAGACCTGAATCCTTATCTTTACAAGGTCGACCTCAGAACTTTGTTCAGTTTGTCTCGGTGACGGATAATGGAAGGAAGGGCAGGCAACTGGTCGACTTCATTTAAATAAACAAATAAAAAATAAGATAAACTCTCAGGAATAGATAAATAATAACAAAAAAATTGTAAAGTGGAGAAAGCGAGAGCGCGCGAATGCACTCAAGCAAACACAAACAGCACAGCACGATGCGTATTTTTTTTAAATTGACAAAATAAATCAAAAATAAATCAAAAATAAAAATAAGTGGAAAAGGCGAGAGTGCGCGAGCACACAGGAGCAAAGACAAGCAGCGCAGCTTGATGCGTAGTAAAAAAAATAATAAATAGACAACTGGTCGACCTCATTAGAAATAAAAACCCAAAAGATTAGATAGACAAACAAACAAACACATAAATGTGGAGAGAAGGGCAGTGCGCGCAGGAGCAAAGGTAAACAGCAGACAGACCTGAATCCTTATCTTTACAAGGTCGACCTCAGAACTTTGTTCAGTTTGTCTCGGTGACGGATAATGGAAGGAAGGGCAGGCAACTGGTCGACTTCATTTAAATAAACAAATAAAAAATAAGATAAACTCTCAGGAATAGATAAATAATAACAAAAAAATTGTAAAGTGGAGAAAGCGAGAGCGCGCGAATGCACTCAAGCAAACACAAACAGCACAGCACGATGCGTATTTTTTTTTAAAATTGACAAAATAAATCAAAAATAAATCAAAAATAAAAATAAGTGGAAAAGGCGAGAGTGCGCGAGCACACAGGAGCAAAGACAAGCAGCGCAGCTTGATGCGTAGTAAAAAAAATAATAAATAGACAACTGGTCGACCTCATTAGAAATAAAAACCCAAAAGATTAGATAGACAAACAAACAAACACATAAATGTGGAGAGAAGGGCAGTGCGCGCAGGAGCAAAGGTAAACAGCAGACAGACCTGAATCCTTATCTTTACAAGGTCGACCTCAGAACTTTGTTCAGTTTGTCTCGGTGACGGATAATGGAAGGAAGGGCAGGCAACTGGTCGACTTCATTTAAATAAACAAATAAAAAATAAGATAAACTCTCAGGAATAGATAAATAATAACAAAAAAATTGTAAAGTGGAGAAAGCGAGAGCGCGCGAATGCACTCAAGCAAACACAAACAGCACAGCACGATGCGTATTTTTTTTAAATTGACAAAATAAATCAAAAATAAATCAAAAATAAAAATAAGTGGAAAAGGCGAGAGTGCGCGAGCACACAGGAGCAAAGACAAGCAGCGCAGCTTGATGCGTAGTAAAAAAAATAATAAATAGACAACTGGTCGACCTCATTAGAAATAAAAACCCAAAAGATTAGATAGACAAACAAACAAACACATAAATGTGGAGAGAAGGGCAGTGCGCGCAGGAGCAAAGGTAAACAGCAGACAGACCTGAATCCTTATCTTTACAAGGTCGACCTCAGAACTTTGTTCAGTTTGTCTCGGTGACGGATAATGGAAGGAAGGGCAGGCAACTGGTCGACTTCATTTAAATAAACAAATAAAAAATAAGATAAACTCTCAGGAATAGATAAATAATAACAAAAAAATTGTAAAGTGGAGAAAGCGAGAGCGCGCGAATGCACTCAAGCAAACACAAACAGCACAGCACGATGCGTATTTTTTTTTAAAATTGACAAAATAAATCAAAAATAAAAATAAGTGGAAAAGGCGAGAGTGCGCGAGCACACAGGAGCAAAGACAAGCAGCGCAGCTTGATGCGTAGTAAAAAAAATAATAAATAGACAACTGGTCGACCTCATTAGAAATAAAAACCCAAAAGATTAGATAGACAAACAAACAAACACATAAATGTGGAGAAAGGGCAGTGCGCGCAGGAGCAAAGGTAAACAGCAGACAGACCTGAATCCTTATCTTTACAAGGTCGACCTCAGAACTTTGTTCAGTTTGTCTCGGTGACGGATAATGGAAGGAAGGGCAGGCAACTGGTCGACTTCATTTAAATAAACAAATAAAAAATAAGATAAACTCTCAGGAATAGATAAATAATAACAAAAAAATTGTAAAGTGGAGAAAGCGAGAGCGCGCGAATGCACTCAAGCAAACACAAACAGCACAGCACGATGCGTATTTTTTTTAAATTGACAAAATAAATCAAAATAAATCAAAAATAAAAATAAGTGGAAAAGGCGAGAGTGCGCGAGCACACAGGAGCAAAGACAAGCAGCGCAGCTTGATGCGTAGTAAAAAAAATAATAAATAGACAACTGGTCGACCTCATTAGAAATAAAAACCCAAAAGATTAGATAGACAAACAAACAAACACATAAATGTGGAGAGAAGGGCAGTGCGCGCAGGAGCAAAGGTAAACAGCAGACAGACCTGAATCCTTATCTTTACAAGGTCGACCTCAGAACTTTGTTCAGTTTGTCTCGGTGACGGATAATGGAAGGAAGGGCAGGCAACTGGTCGACTTCATTTAAATAAACAAATAAAAAATAAGATAAACTCTCAGGAATAGATAAATAATAACAAAAAAATTGTAAAGTGGAGAAAGCGAGAGCGCGCGAATGCACTCAAGCAAACACAAACAGCACAGCACGATGCGTATTTTTTTTAAAATTGACAAAATAAATCAAAAATAAATCAAAAATAAAAATAAGTGGAAAAGGCGAGAGTGCGCGAGCACACAGGAGCAAAGACAAGCAGCGCAGCTTGATGCGTAGTAAAAAAAATAATAAATAGACAACTGGTCGACCTCATTAGAAATAAAAACCCAAAAGATTAGATAGACAAACAAACAAACACATAAATGTGGAGAGAAGGGCAGTGCGCGCAGGAGCAAAGGTAAACAGCAGACAGACCTGAATCCTTATCTTTACAAGGTCGACCTCAGAACTTTGTTCAGTTTGTCTCGGTGACGGATAATGGAAGGAAGGGCAGGCAACTGGTCGACTTCATTTAAATAAACAAATAAAAAATAAGATAAACTCTCAGGAATAGATAAATAATAACAAAAAAATTGTAAAGTGGAGAAAGCGAGAGCGCGCGAATGCACTCAAGCAAACACAAACAGCACAGCACGATGCGTATTTTTTTTAAATTGACAAAATAAATCAAAAATAAATCAAAAATAAAAATAAGTGGAAAAGGCGAGAGTGCGCGAGCACACAGGAGCAAAGACAAGCAGCGCAGCTTGATGCGTAGTAAAAAAAATAATAAATAGACAACTGGTCGACCTCATTAGAAATAAAAACCCAAAAGATTAGATAGACAAACAAACAAACACATAAATGTGGAGAGAAGGGCAGTGCGCGCAGGAGCAAAGGTAAACAGCAGACAGACCTGAATCCTTATCTTTACAAGGTCGACCTCAGAACTTTGTTCAGTTTGTCTCGGTGACGGATAATGGAAGGAAGGGCAGGCAACTGGTCGACTTCATTTAAATAAACAAATAAAAAATAAGATAAACTCTCAGGAATAGATAAATAATAACAAAAAAATTGTAAAGTGGAGAAAGCGAGAGCGCGCGAATGCACTCAAGCAAACACAAACAGCACAGCACGATGCGTATTTTTTTTAAATTGACAAAATAAATCAAAAATAAATCAAAAATAAAAATAAGTGGAAAAGGCGAGAGTGCGCGAGCACACAGGAGCAAAGACAAGCAGCGCAGCTTGATGCGTAGTAAAAAAAATAATAAATAGACAACTGGTCGACCTCATTAGAAATAAAAACCCAAAAGATTAGATAGACAAACAAACAAACACATAAATGTGGAGAGAAGGGCAGTGCGCGCAGGAGCAAAGGTAAACAGCAGACAGACCTGAATCCTTATCTTTACAAGGTCGACCTCAGAACTTTGTTCAGTTTGTCTCGGTGACGGATAATGGAAGGAAGGGCAGGCAACTGGTCGACTTCATTTAAATAAACAAATAAAAAATAAGATAAACTCTCAGGAATAGATAAATAATAACAAAAAAATTGTAAAGTGGAGAAAGCGAGAGCGCGCGAATGCACTCAAGCAAACACAAACAGCACAGCACGATGCGTATTTTTTTTAAATTGACAAAATAAATCAAAAATAAATCAAAAATAAAAATAAGTGGAAAAGGCGAGAGTGCGCGAGCACACAGGAGCAAAGACAAGCAGCGCAGCTTGATGCGTAGTAAAAAAAATAATAAATAGACAACTGGTCGACCTCATTAGAAATAAAAACCCAAAAGATTAGATAGACAAACAAACAAACACATAAATGTGGAGAGAAGGGCAGTGCGCGCAGGAGCAAAGGTAAACAGCAGACAGACCTGAATCCTTATCTTTACAAGGTCGACCTCAGAACTTTGTTCAGTTTGTCTCGGTGACGGATAATGGAAGGAAGGGCAGGCAACTGGTCGACTTCATTTAAATAAACAAATAAAAAATAAGATAAACTCTCAGGAATAGATAAATAATAACAAAAAAATTGTAAAGTGGAGAAAGCGAGAGCGCGCGAATGCACTCAAGCAAACACAAACAGCACAGCACGATGCGTATTTTTTTTAAATTGACAAAATAAATCAAAAATAAATCAAAAATAAAAATAAGTGGAAAAGGCGAGAGTGCGCGAGCACACAGGAGCAAAGACAAGCAGCGCAGCTTGATGCGTAGTAAAAAAAATAATAAATAGACAACTGGTCGACCTCATTAGAAATAAAAACCCAAAAGATTAGATAGACAAACAAACAAACACATAAATGTGGAGAGAAGGGCAGTGCGCGCAGGAGCAAAGGTAAACAGCAGACAGACCTGAATCCTTATCTTTACAAGGTCGACCTCAGAACTTTGTTCAGTTTGTCTCGGTGACGGATAATGGAAGGAAGGGCAGGCAACTGGTCGACTTCATTTAAATAAACAAATAAAAAATAAGATAAACTCTCAGGAATAGATAAATAATAACAAAAAAATTGTAAAGTGGAGAAAGCGAGAGCGCGCGAATGCACTCAAGCAAACACAAACAGCACAGCACGATGCGTATTTTTTTTTAAATTGACAAAATAAATCAAAAATAAATCAAAAATAAAAATAAGTGGAAAAGGCGAGAGTGCGCGAGCACACAGGAGCAAAGACAAGCAGCGCAGCTTGATGCGTAGTAAAAAAAATAATAAATAGACAACTGGTCGACCTCATTAGAAATAAAAACCCAAAAGATTAGATAGACAAACAAACAAACACATAAATGTGGAGAGAAGGGCAGTGCGCGCAGGAGCAAAGGTAAACAGCAGACAGACCTGAATCCTTATCTTTACAAGGTCGACCTCAGAACTTTGTTCAGTTTGTCTCGGTGACGGATAATGGAAGGAAGGGCAGGCAACTGGTCGACTTCATTTAAATAAACAAATAAAAAATAAGATAAACTCTCAGGAATAGATAAATAATAACAAAAAAATTGTAAAGTGGAGAAAGCGAGAGCGCGCGAATGCACTCAAGCAAACACAAACAGCACAGCACGATGCGTATTTTTTTTAAATTGACAAAATAAATCAAAAATAAATCAAAAATAAAAATAAGTGGAAAAGGCGAGAGTGCGCGAGCACACAGGAGCAAAGACAAGCAGCGCAGCTTGATGCGTAGTAAAAAAAAAATAAATAGACAACTGGTCGACCTCATTAGAAATAAAAACCCAAAAGATTAGATAGACAAACAAACAAACACATAAATGTGGAGAGAAGGGCAGTGCGCGCAGGAGCAAAGGTAAACAGCAGACAGACCTGAATCCTTATCTTTACAAGGTCGACCTCAGAACTTTGTTCAGTTTGTCTCGGTGACGGATAATGGAAGGAAGGGCAGGCAACTGGTCGACTTCATTTAAATAAACAAATAAAAAATAAGATAAACTCTCAGGAATAGATAAATAATAACAAAAAAATTGTAAAGTGGAGAAAGCGAGAGCGCGCGAATGCACTCAAGCAAACACAAACAGCACAGCACGATGCGTATTTTTTTTTAAATTGACAAAATAAATCAAAAATAAATCAAAAATAAAAATAAGTGGAAAAGGCGAGAGTGCGCGAGCACACAGGAGCAAAGACAAGCAGCGCAGCTTGATGCGTAGTAAAAAAAATAATAAATAGACAACTGGTCGACCTCATTAGAAATAAAAACCCAAAAGATTAGATAGACAAACAAACAAACACATAAATGTGGAGAGAAGGGCAGTGCGTGCAGGAGCAAAGGTAAACAGCAGACAGACCTGAATCCTTATCTTTACAAGGTCGACCTCAGAACTTTGTTCAGTTTGTCTCGGTGACGGATAATGGAAGGAAGGGCAGGCAACTGGTCGACTTCATTTAAATAAACAAATAAAAAATAAGATAAACTCTCAGGAATAGATAAATAATAACAAAAAAATTGTAAAGTGGAGAAAGCGAGAGCGCGCGAATGCACTCAAGCAAACACAAACAGCACAGCACGATGCGTATTTTTTTTAAATTGACAAAATAAATCAAAAATAAATCAAAAATAAAAATAAGTGGAAAAGGCGAGAGTGCGCGAGCACACAGGAGCAAAGACAAGCAGCGCAGCTTGATGCGTAGTAAAAAAAATAATAAATAGACAACTGGTCGACCTCATTAGAAATAAAAACCCAAAAGATTAGATAGACAAACAAACAAACACATAAATGTGGAGAGAAGGGCAGTGCGCACAGGAGCAAAGGTAAACAGCAGACAGACCTGAATCCTTATCTTTACAAGGTCGACCTCAGAACTTTGTTCAGTTTGTCTCGGTGACGGATAATGGAAGGAAGGGCAGGCAACTGGTCGACTTCATTTAAATAAACAAATAAAAAATAAGATAAACTCTCAGGAATAGATAAATAATAACAAAAAAATTGTAAAGTGGAGAAAGCGAGAGCGCGCGAATGCACTCAAGCAAACACAAACAGCACAGCACGATGCGTATTTTTTTTTAAATTGACAAAATAAATCAAAAATAAATCAAAAATAAAAATAAGTGGAAAAGGCGAGAGTGCGCGAGCACACAGGAGCAAAGACAAGCAGCGCAGCTTGATGCGTAGTAAAAAAAATAATAAATAGACAACTGGTCGACCTCATTAGAAATAAAAACCCAAAAGATTAGATAGACAAACAAACAAACACATAAATGTGGAGAGAAGGGCAGTGCGCGCAGGAGCAAAGGTAAACAGCAGACAGACCTGAATCCTTATCTTTACAAGGTCGACCTCAGAACTTTGTTCAGTTTGTCTCGGTGACGGATAATGGAAGGAAGGGCAGGCAACTGGTCGACTTCATTTAAATAAACAAATAAAAAATAAGATAAACTCTCAGGAATAGATAAATAATAACAAAAAAATTGTAAAGTGGAGAAAGCGAGAGCGCGCGAATGCACTCAAGCAAACACAAACAGCACAGCACGATGCGTATTTTTTTTAAATTGACAAAATAAATCAAAAATAAATCAAAAATAAAAATAAGTGGAAAAGGCGAGAGTGCGCGAGCACACAGGAGCAAAGACAAGCAGCGCAGCTTGATGCGTAGTAAAAAAAATAATAAATAGACAACTGGTCGACCTCATTAGAAATAAAAACCCAAAAGATTAGATAGACAAACAAACAAACACATAAATGTGGAGAGAAGGGCAGTGCGCGCAGGAGCAAAGGTAAACAGCAGACAGACCTGAATCCTTATCTTTACAAGGTCGACCTCAGAACTTTGTTCAGTTTGTCTCGGTGACGGATAATGGAAGGAAGGGCAGGCAACTGGTCGACTTCATTTAAATAAACAAATAAAAAATAAGATAAACTCTCAGGAATAGATAAATAATAACAAAAAAATTGTAAAGTGGAGAAAGCGAGAGCGCGCGAATGCACTCAAGCAAACACAAACAGCACAGCACGATGCGTATTTTTTTTTAAAATTGACAAAATAAATCAAAAATAAATCAAAAATAAAAATAAGTGGAAAAGGCGAGAGTGCGCGAGCACACAGGAGCAAAGACAAGCAGCGCAGCTTGATGCGTAGTAAAAAAAATAATAAATAGACAACTGGTCGACCTCATTAGAAATAAAAACCCAAAAGATTAGATAGACAAACAAACAAACACATAAATGTGGAGAGAAGGGCAGTGCGCGCAGGAGCAAAGGTAAACAGCAGACAGACCTGAATCCTTATCTTTACAAGGTCGACCTCAGAACTTTGTTCAGTTTGTCTCGGTGACGGATAATGGAAGGAAGGGCAGGCAACTGGTCGACTTCATTTAAATAAACAAATAAAAAATAAGATAAACTCTCAGGAATAGATAAATAATAACAAAAAAATTGTAAAGTGGAGAAAGCGAGAGCGCGCGAATGCACTCAAGCAAACACAAACAGCACAGCACGATGCGTATTTTTTTTAAAATAGACAAAATAAATCAAAAATAAAAATAAGTGGAAAAGGCGAGAGTGCGCGAGCACACAGGAGCAAAGACAAGCAGCGCAGCTTGATGCGTAGTAAAAAAAATAATAAATAGACAACTGGTCGACCTCATTAGAAATAAAAACCCAAAAGATTAGATAGACAAACAAACAAACACATAAATGTGGAGAGAAGGGCAGTGCGCGCAGGAGCAAAGGTAAACAGCAGACAGACCTGAATCCTTATCTTTACAAGGTCGACCTCAGAACTTTGTTCAGTTTGTCTCGGTGACGGATAATGGAAGGAAGGGCAGGCAACTGGTCGACTTCATTTAAATAAACAAATAAAAAATAAGATAAACTCTCAGGAATAGATAAATAATAACAAAAAAATTGTAAAGTGGAGAAAGCGAGAGCGCGCGAATGCACTCAAGCAAACACAAACAGCACAGCACGATGCGTATTTTTTTTTAAAATTGACAAAATAAATCAAAAATAAATCAAAAATAAAAATAAGTGGAAAAGGCGAGAGTGCGCGAGCACACAGGAGCAAAGACAAGCAGCGCAGCTTGATGCGTAGTAAAAAAAATAATAAATAGACAACTGGTCGACCTCATTAGAAATAAAAACCCAAAAGATTAGATAGACAAACAAACAAACACATAAATGTGGAGAGAAGGGCAGTGCGCGCAGGAGCAAAGGTAAACAGCAGACAGACCTGAATCCTTATCTTTACAAGGTCGACCTCAGAACTTTGTTCAGTTTGTCTCGGTGACGGATAATGGAAGGAAGGGCAGGCAACTGGTCGACTTCATTTAAATAAACAAATAAAAAATAAGATAAACTCTCAGGAATAGATAAATAATAACAAAAAAATTGTAAAGTGGAGAAAGCGAGAGCGCGCGAATGCACTCAAGCAAACACAAACAGCACAGCACGATGCGTATTTTTTTTAAATTGACAAAATAAATCAAAAAATAAATCAAAATAAAAATAAGTGGAAAAGGCGAGAGTGCGCGAGCACACAGGAGCAAAGACAAGCAGCGCAGCTTGATGCGTAGTAAAAAAAATAATAAATAGACAACTGGTCGACCTCATTAGAAATAAAAACCCAAAAGATTAGATAGACAAACAAACAAACACATAAATGTGGAGAGAAGGGCAGTGCGCGCAGGAGCAAAGGTAAACAGCAGACAGACCTGAATCCTTATCTTTACAAGGTCGACCTCAGAACTTTGTTCAGTTTGTCTCGGTGACGGATAATGGAAGGAAGGGCAGGCAACTGGTCGACTTCATTTAAATAAACAAATAAAAAATAAGATAAACTCTCAGGAATAGATAAATAATAACAAAAAAATTGTAAAGTGGAGAAAGCGAGAGCGCGCGAATGCACTCAAGCAAACACAAACAGCACAGCACGATGCGTATTTTTTTTAAATTGACAAAATAAATCAAAAATAAATCAAAAATAAAAATAAGTGGAAAAGGCGAGAGTGCGCGAGCACACAGGAGCAAAGACAAGCAGCGCAGCTTGATGCGTAGTAAAAAAAATAATAAATAGACAACTGGTCGACCTCATTAGAAATAAAAACCCAAAAGATTAGATAGACAAACAAACAAACACATAAATGTGCAGAGAAGGGCAGTGCGCGCAGGAGCAAAGGTAAACAGCAGACAGACCTGAATCCTTATCTTTACAAGGTCGACCTCAGAACTTTGTTCAGTTTGTCTCGGTGACGGATAATGGAAGGAAGGGCAGGCAACTGGTCGACTTCATTTAAATAAACAAATAAAAAATAAGATAAACTCTCAGGAATAGATAAATAATAACAAAAAAATTGTAAAGTGGAGAAAGCGAGAGCGCGCGAATGCACTCAAGCAAACACAAACAGCACAGCACGATGCGTATTTTTTTTTAAATTGACAAAATAAATCAAAATAAATCAAAAATAAAAATAAGTGGAAAAGGCGAGAGTGCGCGAGCACACAGGAGCAAAGACAAGCAGCGCAGCTTGATGCGTAGTAAAAAAAATAATAAATAGACAACTGGTCGACCTCATTAGAAATAAAAACCCAAAAGATTAGATAGACAAACAAACAAACACATAAATGTGGAGAGAAGGGCAGTGCGCGCAGGAGCAAAGGTAAACAGCAGACAGACCTGAATCCTTATCTTTACAAGGTCGACCTCAGAACTTTGTTCAGTTTGTCTCGGTGACGGATAATGGAAGGAAGGGCAGGCAACTGGTCGACTTCATTTAAATAAACAAATAAAAAATAAGATAAACTCTCAGGAATAGATAAATAATAACAAAAAAATTGTAAAGTGGAGAAAGCGAGAGCGCGCGAATGCACTCAAGCAAACACAAACAGCACAGCACGATGCGTATTTTTTTTAAATTGACAAAATAAATCAAAAATAAATCAAAATAAAAATAAGTGGAAAAGGCGAGAGTGCGCGAGCACACAGGAGCAAAGACAAGCAGCGCAGCTTGATGCGTAGTAAAAAAAATAATAAATAGACAACTGGTCGACCTCATTAGAAATAAAAACCCAAAAGATTAGATAGACAAACAAACAAACACATAAATGTGCAGAGATGGGCAGTGCGCGCAGGAGCAAAGGTAAACAGCAGACAGACCTGAATCCTTATCTTTACAAGGTCGACCTCAGAACTTTGTTCAGTTTGTCTCGGTGACGGATAATGGAAGGAAGGGCAGGCAACTGGTCGACTTCATTTAAATAAACAAATAAAAAATAAGATAAACTCTCAGGAATAGATAAATAATAACAAAAAAATTGTAAAGTGGAGAAAGCGAGAGCGCGCGAATGCACTCAAGCAAACACAAACAGCACAGCACGATGCGTATTTTTTTTTAAATTGACAAAATAAATCAAAAATAAATCAAAAATAAAAATAAGTGGAAAAGGCGAGAGTGCGCGAGCACACAGGAGCAAAGACAAGCAGCGCAGCTTGATGCGTAGTAAAAAAAATAATAAATAGACAACTGGTCGACCTCATTAGAAATAAAAACCCAAAAGATTAGATAGACAAACAAACAAACACATAAATGTGGAGAGAAGGGCAGTGCGCGCAGGAGCAAAGGTAAACAGCAGACAGACCTGAATCCTTATCTTTACAAGGTCGACCTCAGAACTTTGTTCAGTTTGTCTCGGTGACGGATAATGGAAGGAAGGGCAGGCAACTGGTCGACTTCATTTAAATAAACAAATAAAAAATAAGATAAACTCTCAGGAATAGATAAATAATAACAAAAAAATTGTAAAGTGGAGAAAGCGAGAGCGCGCGAATGCACTCAAGCAAACACAAACAGCACAGCACGATGCGTATTTTTTTTTAAATTGACAAAATAAATCAAAAATAAATCAAAAATAAAAATAAGTGGAAAAGGCGAGAGTGCGCGAGCACACAGGAGCAAAGACAAGCAGCGCAGCTTGATGCGTAGTAAAAAAAATAATAAATAGACAACTGGTCGACCTCATTAGAAATAAAAACCCAAAAGATTAGATAGACAAACAAACAAACACATAAATGTGCAGAGAAGGGCAGTGCGCGCAGGAGCAAAGGTAAACAGCAGACAGACCTGAATCCTTATCTTTACAAGGTCGACCTCAGAACTTTGTTCAGTTTGTCTCGGTGACGGATAATGGAAGGAAGGGCAGGCAACTGGTCGACTTCATTTAAATAAACAAATAAAAAATAAGATAAACTCTCAGGAATAGATAAATAATAACAAAAAAATTGTAAAGTGGAGAAAGCGAGAGCGCGCGAATGCACTCAAGCAAACACAAACAGCACAGCACGATGCGTATTTTTTTTTAAATTGACAAAATAAATCAAAAATAAATCAAAAATAAAAATAAGTGGAAAAGGCGAGAGTGCGCGAGCACACAGGAGCAAAGACAAGCAGCGCAGCTTGATGCGTAGTAAAAAAAATAATAAATAGACAACTGGTCGACCTCATTAGAAATAAAAACCCAAAAGATTAGATAGACAAACAAACAAACACATAAATGTGGAGAGAAGGGCAGTGCGCGCAGGAGCAAAGGTAAACAGCAGACAGACCTGAATCCTTATCTTTACAAGGTCGACCTCAGAACTTTGTTCAGTTTGTCTCGGTGACGGATAATGGAAGGAAGGGCAGGCAACTGGTCGACTTCATTTAAATAAACAAATAAAAAATAAGATAAACTCTCAGGAATAGATAAATAATAACAAAAAAATTGTAAAGTGGAGAAAGCGAGAGCGCGCGAATGCACTCAAGCAAACACAAACAGCACAGCACGATGCGTATTTTTTTTAAATTGACAAAATAAATCAAAAATAAATCAAAAATAAAAATAAGTGGAAAAGGCGAGAGTGCGCGAGCACACAGGAGCAAAGACAAGCAGCGCAGCTTGATGCGTAGTAAAAAAAATAATAAATAGACAACTGGTCGACCTCATTAGAAATAAAAACCCAAAAGATTAGATAGACAAACAAACAAACACATAAATGTGCAGAGATGGGCAGTGCGCGCAGGAGCAAAGGTAAACAGCAGACAGACCTGAATCCTTATCTTTACAAGGTCGACCTCAGAACTTTGTTCAGTTTGTCTCGGTGACGGATAATGGAAGGAAGGGCAGGCAACTGGTCGACTTCATTTAAATAAACAAATAAAAAATAAGATAAACTCTCAGGAATAGATAAATAATAACAAAAAAATTGTAAAGTGGAGAAAGCGAGAGCGCGCGAATGCACTCAAGCAAACACAAACAGCACAGCACGATGCGTATTTTTTTTTAAATTGACAAAATAAATCAAAAATAAATCAAAAATAAAAATAAGTGGAAAAGGCGAGAGTGCGCGAGCACACAGGAGCAAAGACAAGCAGCGCAGCTTGATGCGTAGTAAAAAAAATAATAAATAGACAACTGGTCGACCTCATTAGAAATAAAAACCCAAAAGATTAGATAGACAAACAAACAAACACATAAATGTGGAGAGAGGGCAGTGCGCGCAGGAGCAAAGGTAAACAGCAGACAGACCTGAATCCTTATCTTTACAAGGTCGACCTCAGAACTTTGTTCAGTTTGTCTCGGTGACGGATAATGGAAGGAAGGGCAGGCAACTGGTCGACTTCATTTAAATAAACAAATAAAAAATAAGATAAACTCTCAGGAATAGATAAATAATAACAAAAAAATTGTAAAGTGGAGAAAGCGAGAGCGCGCGAATGCACTCAAGCAAACACAAACAGCACAGCACGATGCGTATTTTTTTTAAATTGACAAAATAAATCAAAAATAAATCAAAAATAAAAATAAGTGGAAAAGGCGAGAGTGCGCGAGCACACAGGAGCAAAGACAAGCAGCGCAGCTTGATGCGTAGTAAAAAAAATAATAAATAGACAACTGGTCGACCTCATTAGAAATAAAAACCCAAAAGATTAGATAGACAAACAAACAAACACATAAATGTGCAGAGAAGGGCAGTGCGCGCAGGAGCAAAGGTAAACAGCAGACAGACCTGAATACTTATCTTTACAAGGTCGACCTCAGAACTTTGTTCAGTTTGTCTCGGTGACGGATAATGGAAGGAAGGGCAGGCAACTGGTCGACTTCATTTAAATAAACAAATAAAAAATAAGATAAACTCTCAGGAATAGATAAATAATAACAAAAAAATTGTAAAGTGGAGAAAGCGAGAGCGCGCGAATGCACTCAAGCAAACACAAACAGCACAGCACGATGCGTATTTTTTTTTAAATTGACAAAATAAATCAAAATAAATCAAAAATAAAAATAAGTGGAAAAGGCGAGAGTGCGCGAGCACACAGGAGCAAAGACAAGCAGCGCAGCTTGATGCGTAGTAAAAAAAATAATAAATAGACAACTGGTCGACCTCATTAGAAATAAAAACCCAAAAGATTAGATAGACAAACAAACAAACACATAAATGTGGAGAAGGGCAGTGCGCGCAGGAGCAAAGGTAAACAGCAGACAGACCTGAATCCTTATCTTTACAAGGTCGACCTCAGAACTTTGTTCAGTTTGTCTCGGTGACGGATAATGGAAGGAAGGGCAGGCAACTGGTCGACTTCATTTAAATAAACAAATAAAAAATAAGATAAACTCTCAGGAATAGATAAATAATAACAAAAAAATTGTAAAGTGGAGAAAGCGAGAGCGCGCGAATGCACTCAAGCAAACACAAACAGCACAGCACGATGCGTATTTTTTTTAAATTGACAAAATAAATCAAAAATAAATCAAAAATAAAAATAAGTGGAAAAGGCGAGAGTGCGCGAGCACACAGGAGCAAAGACAAGCAGCGCAGCTTGATGCGTAGTAAAAAAAATAATAAATAGACAACTGGTCGACCTCATTAGAAATAAAAACCCAAAAGATTAGATAGACAAACAAACAAACACATAAATGTGGAGAGAAGGGCAGTGCGCGCAGGAGCAAAGGTAAACAGCAGACAGACCTGAATACTTATCTTTACAAGGTCGACCTCAGAACTTTGTTCAGTTTGTCTCGGTGACGGATAATGGAAGGAAGGGCAGGCAACTGGTCGACTTCATTTAAATAAACAAATAAAAAATAAGATAAACTCTCAGGAATAGATAAATAATAACAAAAAAATTGTAAAGTGGAGAAAGCGAGAGCGCGCGAATGCACTCAAGCAAACACAAACAGCACAGCACGATGCGTATTTTTTTTAAATTGACAAAATAAATCAAAATAAATCAAAAATAAAAATAAGTGGAAAAGGCGAGAGTGCGCGAGCACACAGGAGCAAAGACAAGCAGCGCAGCTTGATGCGTAGTAAAAAAAATAATAAATAGACAACTGGTCGACCTCATTAGAAATAAAAACCCAAAAGATTAGATAGACAAACAAACAAACACATAAATGTGCAGAGAAGGGCAGTGCGCGCAGGAGCAAAGGTAAACAGCAGACAGACCTGAATCCTTATCTTTACAAGGTCGACCTCAGAACTTTGTTCAGTTTGTCTCGGTGACGGATAATGGAAGGAAGGGCAGGCAACTGGTCGACTTCATTTAAATAAACAAATAAAAAATAAGATAAACTCTCAGGAATAGATAAATAATAACAAAAAAATTGTAAAGTGGAGAAAGCGAGAGCGCGCGAATGCACTCAAGCAAACACAAACAGCACAGCACGATGCGTATTTTTTTTTAAATTGACAAAATAAATCAAAAATAAATCAAAAATAAAAATAAGTGGAAAAGGCGAGAGTGCGCGAGCACACAGGAGCAAAGACAAGCAGCGCAGCTTGATGCGTAGTAAAAAAAATAATAAATAGACAACTGGTCGACCTCATTAGAAATAAAAACCCAAAAGATTAGATAGACAAACAAACAAACACATAAATGTGTTGAGAAGGGCAGTGCGCGCAGGAGCAAAGGTAAACAGCAGACAGACCTGAATCCTTATCTTTACAAGGTCGACCTCAGAACTTTGTTCAGTTTGTCTCGGTGACGGATAATGGAAGGAAGGGCAGGCAACTGGTCGACTTCATTTAAATAAACAAATAAAAAATAAGATAAACTCTCAGGAATAGATAAATAATAACAAAAAAATTGTAAAGTGGAGAAAGGGAGAGCGCGCGAATGCACTCAAGCAAACACAAACAGCACAGCAGGATGCGTATTTTTTTTAAATTGACAAAATAAATCAAAAATAAATCAAAACTAAAAATAAGTGGAAAAGGCGAGAGTGCGCGAGCACACAGGAGCAAAGACAAGCAGCGCAGCTTGATGCGTAGTAAAAAAAATAATAAATAGACAACTGGTCGACCTCATTAGAAATAAAAACCCAAAAGATTAGATAGACAAACAAACAAACACATAAATGTGTTGAGAAGGGCAGTGCCCGCAGGAACAAAGGTAAACAGCAGACAGACCTGAATCCTTATCTTTACAAGGTCGACCTCAGAACATTGTTCAGTTTGTCTCGGTGAAGGATAATGGAAGGAAGGGCAGGAACTGGTCGACTTCATTTAAATAAACAAATAAAATATAAGTTAAACTCTCAGGAATAGATAAATAATAACAAAAAATTGTAAAGTGGAGAAAGCGAGAGCGCGCGAATGCACTCAAGCAAACACAAACAGCACAGCACGATGCGTATTTTTTTTTAAATTGACAAAATAAATCATAAATAAATCAAAAATAAAAATAAGTGGAAAAGGCGAGAGTGCGCGAGCACACAGGAGCAAAGACAAGCAGCGCATGTTGATGCGTAGTAAAAAAAATAATAAATAGACAACTGGTCGACCTCATTAGAAATAAAAACCCAAAAGATTTGATAGACAAACAAACAAACACATAAATGTGTTGAGAAGGGCAGTGCGCGCAGGAGCAAAGGTAAACAGCAGACAGACCTGAATCCTTATCTTTACAAGGTCGACCTCAGAACTTTGTTCAGTTTGTCTCGGTGACGGATAATGGAAGGAAGGGCAGGCAACTGGTCGACTTCATTTAAATAAACAAATAAAAAATAAGATAAACTCTCAGGAATAGATAAATAATAACAAAAAAATTGTAAAGTGGAGAAAGCGAGAGCGCGCGAATGCACTCAAGCAAACACAAACAGCACAGCACGATGCGTATTTTTTTTAAATTGACAAAATAAATCAAAAATAAAAATAAGTGGAAAAGGCGAGAGTGCGCGAGCACACAGGAGCAAAGACAAGCAGCGCAGCTTGATGCGTAGTAAAAAAAATAATAAATAGACAACTGGTCGACCTCATTAGAAATAAAAACCCAAAAGATTAGATAGACAAACAAACAAACACATAAATGTGGAGAGAAGGGCAGTGCGCGCAGGCAAAGGTAAACAGCAGACAGACCTGAATACTTATCTTTACAAGGTCGACCTCAGAACTTTGTTCAGTTTGTCTCGGTGACGGATAATGGAAGGAAGGGCAGGCAACTGGTCGACTTCATTTAAATAAACAAATAAAAAATAAGATAAACTCTCAGGAATAGATAAATAATAACAAAAAAATTGTAAAGTGGAGAAAGCGAGAGCGCGCGAATGCACTCAAGCAAACACAAACAGCACAGCACGATGCGTATTTTTTTTAAATTGACAAAATAAATCAAAAATAAAAATAGTGGAAAAGGCGAGAGTGCGCGAGCACACAGGAGCAAAGACAAGCAGCGCAGCTTGATGCGTAGTAAAAAAATAATAAATAGACAACTGGTCGACCTCATTAGAAATAAAAACCCAAAAGATTAGATAGACAAACAAACAAACACATAAATGTGGAGAGAAGGGCAGTGCGCGCAGGAGCAAAGGTAAACAGCAGACAGACCTGAATCCTTATCTTTACAAGGTCGACCTCAGAACTTTGTTCAGTTTGTCTCGGTGACGGATAATGGAAGGAAGGGCAGGCAACTGGTCGACTTCATTTAAATAAACAAATAAAAATAAGATAAACTCTCAGGAATAGATAAATAATAACAAAAAAATTGTAAAGTGGAGAAAGCGAGAGCGCGCGAATGCACTCAAGCAAACACAAACAGCACAGCACGATGCGTATTTTTTTTTAAATTGACAAAATAAATCAAAAATAAATCAAAAATAAAAATAAGTGGAAAAGGCGAGAGTGCGCGAGCACACAGGAGCAAAGACAAGCAGCGCAGCTTGATGCGTAGTAAAAAAAATAATAAATAGACAACTGGTCGACCTCATTAGAAATAAAAACCCAAAAGATTAGATAGACAAACAAACAAACACATAAATGTGGAGAGAAGGGCAGTGCGCGCAGGAGCAAAGGTAAACAGCAGACAGACCTGAATCCTTATCTTTACAAGGTCGACCTCAGAACTTTGTTCAGTTTGTCTCGGTGACGGATAATGGAAGGAAGGGCAGGCAACTGGTCGACTTCATTTAAATAAACAAATAAAAAATAAGATAAACTCTCAGGAATAGATAAATAATAACAAAAAAATTGTAAAGTGGAGAAAGCGAGAGCGCGCGAATGCACTCAAGCAAACACAAACAGCACAGCACGATGCGTATTTTTTTTAAATTGACAAAATAAATCAAAAATAAATCAAAAATAAAAATAAGTGGAAAAGGCGAGAGTGCGCGTGCACACAGGAGCAAAGACAAGCAGCGCAGCTTGATGCGTAGTAAAAAAAATAATAAATAGACAACTGGTCGACCTCATTAGAAATAAAAACCCAAAAGATTAGATAGACAAACAAACAAACACATAAATGTGCAGAGATGGGCAGTGCGCGCAGGAGCAAAGGTAAACAGCAGACAGACCTGAATACTTATCTTTACAAGGTCGACCTCAGAACTTTGTTCAGTTTGTCTCGGTGACGGATAATGGAAGGAAGGGCAGGCAACTGGTCGACTTCATTTAAATAAACAAATAAAAAATAAGATAAACTCTCAGGAATAGATAAATAATAACAAAAAAAATTGTAAAGTGGAGAAAGCGAGAGCCCGCGAATGCACTCAAGCAAACACAAACAGCACAGCACGATGCGTATTTTTTTTTAAATTGACAAAATAAATCAAAAATAAATCAAAAATAAAAATAAGTGGAAAAGGCGAGAGTGCGCGAGCACACAGGAGCAAAGACAAGCAGCGCAGCTTGATGCGTAGTAAAAAAAATAATAAATAGACAACTGGTCGACCTCATTAGAAATAAAAACCCAAAAGATTAGATAGACAAACAAACAAACACATAAATGTGTTGAGAAGGGCAGTGCGCGCAGGAGCAAAGGTAAACAGCAGACAGACCTGAATCCTTATCTTTACAAGGTCGACCTCAGAACTTTGTTCAGTTTGTCTCGGTGACGGATAATGGAAGGAAGGGCAGGCAACTAGTCGACTTCATTTAAATAAACAAATAAAAAATAAGATAAACTCTCAGGAATAGATAAATAATAACAAAAAAATTGTAAAGTGGAGAAAGGGAGAGCGCGCGAATGCACTCAAGCAAACACAAACAGCACAGCAGGATGCGTATTTTTTTTAAATTGACAAAATAAATCAAAAATAAATCAAAACTAAAAATAAGTGGAAAAGGCGAGAGTGCGCGAGCACACAGGAGCAAAGACAAGCAGCGCAGCTTGATGCGTAGTAAAAAAAATAATAAATAGACAACTGGTCGACCTCATTAGAAATAAAAACCCAAAAGATTAGATAGACAAACAAACAAACACATAAATGTGTTGAGAAGGGCAGTGCCCGCAGGAGCAAAGGTAAACAGCAGACAGACCTGAATCCTTATCTTTACAAGGTCGACCTCAGAACATTGTTCAGTTTGTCTCGGTGAAGGATAATGGAAGGAAGGGCAGGAAACTGGTCGACTTCATTTAAATAAACAAATAAAATATAAGTTAAACTCTCAGGAATAGATAAATAATAACAAAAAATTGTAAAGTGGAGAAAGCGAGAGCACGCGAATGCACTCAAGCAAACACAAACAGCACAGCACGATGCGTATTTTTTTTTAAATTGACAAAATAAATCATAAATAAATCAAAAATAAAAATAAGTGGAAAAGGCGAGAGTGCGCGAGCACACAGGAGCAAAGACAAGCAGCGCATGTTGATGCGTAGTAAAAAAAATAATAAATAGACAACTGGTCGACCTCATTAGAAATAAAAACCCAAAAGATTTGATAGACAAACAAACAAACACATAAATGTGTTGAGAAGGGCAGTGCGCGCAGGAGCAAAGGTAAACAGCAGACAGACCTGAATCCTTATCTTTACAAGGTCGACCTCAGAACTTTGTTCAGTTTGTCTCGGTGACGGATAATGGAAGGAAGGGTAGGCAACTGGTCGACTTCATTTAAATAAACAAATAAAAAATAAGATAAACTCTCAGGAATAGATAAATAATAACAAAAAAATTGTAAAGTGGAGAAAGCGAGAGCGCGCGAATGCACTCAAGCACACACAAACAGCACAGCACGATGCGTATTTTTTTTAAATTGACAAAATAAATCAAAAATAAATCAAAAATAAAAATAAGTGGAAAAGGCGAGAGTGCGCGAGCACACAGGAGCAAAGACAAGCAGCGCAGCTTGATGCGTAGTAAAAAAAATAATAAATAGACAACTGGTCGACCTCATTAGAAATAAAAACCCAAAAGATTAGATAGACAAACAAACAAACACATAAATGTGGAGAGATGGGCAGTGCGCGCAAGAGCAAAGGTAAAAAGCAGACAGACCTGAATACTTATCTTTACAAGGTCGACCTCAGAACTTTGTTCAGTTTGTCTCGGTGACGGATAATGGAAGGAAGTGCAGGCAACTGGTCGACTTCATTTAAATAAACAAATAAAAAATAAGATAAACTCTCAGGAATAGATAAATAATAACAAAAAAATTGTAAAGTGGAGAAAGCGAGAGCGCGCGAATGCACTCAAGCAAACACAAACAGCACAGCACGATGCGTATTTTTTTTATATTGACAAAATAAATCAAAAATAACAATAACTGGAAAAGGCGAGAGTGCGCGAGCACACAGGAGCAAAGACAAGCAGCGCAGCTTGATGCGTAGTAAAAAAATAAATAAATAGACAACTGGTCGACCTCATTAGAAATAAAAACCCAAAAGATTAGATAGACAAACAAACAAACACATAAATGTGGAGAGAAGGGCAGTGCGCGTTGGAGCAAAGGTAAAGGCATCAGACAGACCTGAATCCTTATCTTTACAAGGTCGACCTCAGAACTTTGTTCAGTTTGTCTCGGTGACGGATAATGGAAGGAAGGGCAGGAAATTGGTCGACTTCATTTAAATAAACAAATAAAATATATGATAAACTCTCAGGAATAGATAAATAATAACAAAAAATTGTAAAGTGGAGAAAGCGAGAGCGCGCCAATGCACTCAAGCAAACACAAACAGCACAGCACGATGCGTATTTTTTTTAAATTGACAAAATAAATCAAAAATAAATCAAAAATAAAAATAAGTGGAAAAGGCGAGAGTGCGCGAGCACACAGGAGCAAAGACAAGCAGCGCAGCTTGATGCGTAGTAAAAAAAATAATAAATAGACAACTGTCGACCTCATTAGAAATAAAAACCCAAAAGATTAGATAGACAAACAAACAAACACAAAAATGTGGAGAAAAGGGCAGTGCGCGCAGGAGCAAAGGTAAACAGCAGACAGACCTGAATCCTTATCTTTACAAGGTCGACCTCAGAACTTTGTTCAGTTTGTCTCGGTGACGGATAATGGAAGGAAGGGCAGGCAACTGGTCGACTTCATTTAAATAAACAAATAAAAAATAAGATAAACTCTCAGGAATACATAAATAATAACCAAAAAATTGTAAAGTGGAGAAAGCGAGAGCGCGCGAATGCACTCAAGCAAACACAAACAGCACAGCACGATGCGTATTTTTTTTTTAAATGACAAAATAAATCAAAAATAAATCAAAAATAAAAATAAGTGGAAAAGGCGAGAGTGCGCGAGCACACAGGAGCAAAGACAAGCAGCGCAGCTTGATGCGTAGTAAAAAAAATAATAAATAGACAACTGGTCGACCTCATTAGAAATAAAAACCCAAAAGATTAGATAGACAAACAAACAAACACATAAATGTGCAGAGATGGGCAGTGCGCGCAGGAGCAAAGGTAAACAGCAGACAGACCTGAATACTTATCTTTACAAGGTCGACCTCAGAACTTTGTTCAGTTTTTCTCGGTGACGGATAATGGAAGGAAGGGCAGGCAACTGGTCGACTTCATTTAAATAAACAAATAAAAAATAAGATAATCTCTCAGGAATAGATAATAATAACAAAAAAATTGTAAAGTGGAGAAAGCGAGAGCGCGCAAATGCACTCAAGCAAACACAAACAGCACAGCACGATGCGAATTTTTTTTTTAAATTGACAAAATAAATCAAAAATAAAAATAAGTGGAAAAGGCGAGAGTGCGCGAGCACACAGGAGCAAAGACAAGCAGCGCAGCTTGATGCGTAGTAAAAAAATAATAAATAGACAACTGGTCGTCCTCATTAGAAATAAAAACCCAAAAGATTA
>NW_025958330.1:0-28473 GCF_023159225.1 Perognathus longimembris pacificus | reverse complement strand
TATTTTTGTTTTATTTTGTCAATTTAAAAAAAATACGCATCGTGCTGTGCTGTTTGTGTTTGCTTGAGTGCATTCGCGTGCTCTCGCTTTCTCCACTTTACAATTTTTTTGTTATTATTTATCTATTCCTGAGAGTTTATCTTGTTTTTTATTTGTTTACTTAAATGAAGTCGACCAGTTGCCTGCCCTTCCTTCCATTATCCGTCACCGAGACAAACTGAACAAAGTTCTGAGGTCGACCTTGTAAAGATAAGGATTCAGGTCTGTCTGCTGTTTACCTTTGCTCCTGCGCGCACTGCCCTTCTCTCCACATTTATGTGTTTGTTTGTTTGTCTATCTAATCTTTTGGGTTTTTATTTCTAATGAGGTCGACCAGTTGTCTATTTATTATTTTTTTTACTACGCATCAAGCTGCGCTGCTTGTCTTTGCTCCTGTGTGCTCGCGCACTCTCGCCTTTTCCACTTATTTTTATTTTTGATTTATTTTTGATTTATTTTGTCAATTAAAAAATAAATACGCATCGTGATGTGTTGTTTGTGTTTGCTTGAGTGCATTCGCTTGCTCGTGCTTTCTCCACTTTATAATTTTTTGTTATTATTTATCTATTCCTGAGAGTTTATCTTATTCTTTATTTGTTTATTTAAATGAAGTCGACCAGTTGCCTGCCCTTCCTTCCATTATCTGTCACCGAGACAAACTGAACAAAGTTCTGAGGTCGACCTTGTAAAGATAAGGATTCAGGTCTGTCTGCTGTTTACCTTTGCTCCTGCGCGCACTGCCCTTCTCTCCACATTTATGTGTTTGTTTGTTTGTCTCTCTAATCTTTTGGGTTTTTATTTCTAATGAGGTCGACCAGTTGTCTATTTATTATTTTTTTTACTACGCATCAAGCTGCGCTGCTTGTCTTTGCTCCTGTGTGCTCGCGCACTCTCGCCTTTTCCACTTATTTTTATTTTTGATTTATTTTTGATTTATTTTGTCAATTAAAAAAAATACGCATCGTGATGTGTTGTTTGTGTTTGCTTGAGTGCATTCGCGTGCTCATGCTTTCTCCACTTTACAATTTTTTGTTATTATTTATATATTCCTGAGAGTTTATCTTATTTTTTATTTGTTTATTTAAATGAAGTCGACCAGTTGCCTGCCCTTCCTTCCATTATCTGTCACCGAGACAAACTGAACAAAGTTCTGAGGTCGACCTTGTAAAGATAAGGATTCAGGTCTGTCTGCTGTTTACCTTGGCTCCTGCGCGCACTGCCCTTCTCTCCACATTTATGTGTTTGTTTGTTTGTCTCTCTAATCTTTTGGGTTTTTATTTCTAATGAGGTCGACCAGTTGTCTATTTATTATTTTTTTTTACTACGCATCAAGCTGCGCTGCTTGTCTTTGCTCCTGTGTGCTCGCGCACTCTCGCCTTTTCCACTTATTTTTATTTTTGATTTATTTTTGTTTTATTTTGTCAATTTAAAAAAAATACGCATCGTGCTGTGCTGTTTGTGTTTGCTTGAGTGCATTCGCGTGCTCTCGCTTTCTCCACTTTACAATTTTTTTGTTATTATTTATCTATTCCTGAGAGTTTATCTTGTTTTTTATTTGTTTACTTAAATGAAGTCGACCAGTTGCCTGCCCTTCCTTCCATTATCCGTCACCGAGACAAACTGAACAAAGTTCTGAGGTCGACCTTGTAAAGATAAGGATTCAGGTCTGTCTGCTGTTTACCTTTGCTCCTGCGCGCACTGCCCTTCTCTCCACATTTATGTGTTTGTTTGTTTGTCTATCTAATCTTTTGGGTTTTTATTTCTAATGAGGTCGACCAGTTGTCTATTTATTATTTTTTTTACTACGCATCAAGCTGCGCTGCTTGTCTTTGCTCCTGTGTGCTCGCGCACTCTCGCCTTTTCCACTTATTTTTATTTTTGATTTATTTTTGATTTATTTTGTCAATTAAAAAATAAATACGCATCGTGATGTGTTGTTTGTGTTTGCTTGAGTGCATTCGCTTGCTCGTGCTTTCTCCACTTTATAATTTTTTGTTATTATTTATCTATTCCTGAGAGTTTATCTTATTCTTTATTTGTTTATTTAAATGAAGTCGACCAGTTGCCTGCCCTTCCTTCCATTATCTGTCACCGAGACAAACTGAACAAAGTTCTGAGGTCGACCTTGTAAAGATAAGGATTCAGGTCTGTCTGCTGTTTACCTTTGCTCCTGCGCGCACTGCCCTTCTCTCCACATTTATGTGTTTGTTTGTTTGTCTCTCTAATCTTTTGGGTTTTTATTTCTAATGAGGTCGACCAGTTGTCTATTTATTATTTTTTTTACTACGCATCAAGCTGCGCTGCTTGTCTTTGCTCCTGTGTGCTCGCGCACTCTCGCCTTTTCCACTTATTTTTATTTTTGATTTATTTTTGATTTATTTTGTCAATTAAAAAAAAATACGCATCGTGATGTGTTGTTTGTGTTTGCTTGAGTGCATTCGCGTGCTCATGCTTTCTCCACTTTACAATTTTTTGTTATTATTTATATATTCCTGAGAGTTTATCTTATTTTTTATTTGTTTATTTAAATGAAGTCGACCAGTTGCCTGCCCTTCCTTCCATTATCTGTCACCGAGACAAACTGAACAAAGTTCTGAGGTCGACCTTGTAAAGATAAGGATTCAGGTCTGTCTGCTGTTTACCTTGGCTCCTGCGCGCACTGCCCTTCTCTCCACATTTATGTGTTTGTTTGTTTGTCTCTCTAATCTTTTGGGTTTTTATTTCTAATGAGGTCGACCAGTTGTCTATTTATTATTTTTTTTTACTACGCATCAAGCTGCGCTGCTTGTCTTTGCTCCTGTGTGCTCGCGCACTCTCGCCTTTTCCACTTATTTTTATTTTTGATTTATTTTTGATTTATTTTGTCAATTTTAAAAAAAATACGCATCGTGCTGTGCTGTTTGTGTTTGCTTGAGTGCATTCGCGCGCTCTCGCTTTCTCCACTTTACAATTTTTGTTATTATTTATCTATTCCTGAGAGTTTATCTTATTTTTTATTTGTTTATTTAAATGAAGTCGACCAGTTGCCTGCCCTTCCTTCCATTATCGGTCACCGAGACAAACTGAACAAAGTTCTGAGGTCGACCTTGTACAGATAAGGATTCAGGTGTGTCTGCTTTTTACCTTTGCTCCTGCGCGCACTGCCCTTCTCTCCACATTTATGTGTTTGTTTGTTTGTCTATCTAATCTTTTGGGTTTTTATTTCTAATGAGGTCGACCAGTTGTCTATTTATTATTTTTTTTACCACGCGTCAAGCTGCGCTGCTTTTCTTTGCTCCTGTGTGCTCGCACACTCTCGCCTTTTCCACTTATTTTTATTTTTGATTTATTTTTTATTTATTTTGTCAATTTAAAAAAAATACGCATCGTGCTGTGCTGTTTGTGTTTGCTTGAGTGCATTCGCGCGCTCTCGCTCTCTGCACGTTACAATTTTTTTGTTATTATTTATCTGTTCCTGAGAGTTTATCTTATTTTTTATTTTTTTATTTAAATGAAGTCGACCAGTTGCCTGCCCTTCCTTCCATTATCCGTCACCGAGACAAACTGAACAAAGTTCTGAGGTCGACCTTGTAAAGATAAGGATTCAGGTCTGTCTGCTGTTTACCTTTTCTCCTGCCCGCACTGCCCTTCTCTCCACATTTATGTGTTTGTTTGTTTGTCTATCTAAACTTTTGGGTTTTTATTTCTAATGAGGTCGACCAGTTGTCTATTTATTATATTTTTTACTACGCATCAAGCTGCGCTGCTTGTCTTTGCTCCTGTGTGCTCGCGCACTCTCGCCTTTTCCACTTATTTTTATTTTTGATTTATTTTTGATTTATTTTGTCAATTAAAAAGAATACGCATCGTGATGTGTTGTTTGTGTTTGCTTGAGTGCATTCGCGTGCTCGTGCTTTCTCCACTTTACAATTTTTTGTTATTATTTATATATTCCTGAGAGTTTATCTTATTTTTTATTTGTTTATTTAAATGAAGTCGACCAGTTGCCTGCCCTTCCTTCCATTATCTGTCACCGAGAAAAACTGAACAAAGTTCTGAGGTCGACCTTGTAAAGATAAGGATTCAGGTCTGTCTGCTGTTTACCTTTGCTCCTGGGCGCACTGCCCTTCTCTCCACATTTATGTGTTTGTTTGTTTGTCTCTCTAATCTTTTGGGTTTTTATTTCTAATGAGGTCGACCAGTTGTCTATTTATTATTTTTTTTACTACGCATCAAGCTGCGCTGCTTGTGTTTGCTCCTGTGTGCTCGCGCACTCTCGACTTTTCCACTTATTTTTATTTTTGATTTATTTTTGATTTATTTTGTCAATTAAAAAAAAATACGCATCGTGATGTGTTGTTTGTGTTTGATTGAGTGCATTCGCGTGCTCGTGCTTTCTCCACTTTACAATTTTTTGTTATTATTTATATATTCCTGAGAGTTTATCTTATTTTTTATTTGTTTATTTAAATGAAGTCGACCAGTTGCCTGCCCTTCCTTCCATTATCTGTCACCGAGACAAACTGAACAAAGTTCTGAGGTCGACCTTGTAAAGATAAGGATTCAGGTCTGTCTGCTGTTTACCTTTGCTCCTGCCCGCACTGCCCTTCTCTCCACATTTATGTGTTTGTTTGTTTGTCTCTCTAATCTTTTGGGTTTTTATTTCTAATGAGGTCGACCAGTTGTCTATTTATTATTTTTTTTACTACGCATCAAGCTGCGCTGCTTGTCTTTGCTCCTGTGTGCTCGCGCACTCTCGCCTTTTCCACTTATTTTTATTTTTGATTTATTTTTGATTTATTTTGTCAATTTTAAAAAAAATACGCATCGTGCTGTGCTGTTTGTGTTTGCTTCAGTGCATTTGCGCGCTCGCGCTTTCTCCACTTTACAATTTTTTTGTTATTATTTATCTATTCCTGAGAGTTTATCTTATTTTTTATTTGTTTATTTAATTGAAGTCGATCAGTTGCCTGCCCTTCCTTCCATTATCCGTCACCGAGACAAACTGAACAAAGTTCTGAGGTCGACCTTGTAAAGATAAGGATTCAGGTCTGTCTGCTGTTTACCTTTGCTCCTGCGCGCACTGCCCTTCTCTCCACATTTATGTGTTTGTTTCTTTGTCTATCTAATCTTTTGTGTTTTTATTTCTAATGAGGTCGACCAGTTGTCTATTTATTATTTTTTTTACTACGCATCAAGCTGCGCTGCTTGTCTTTGCTCCTGTGTGCTCGCGCCCTCTCGCCTTTTCCACTTATTTTTATTTTTGATTTATTTTTGATTTATTTTGTCAATTTAAAAAAAAATACGCATCGTGCTGTGCTGTTTGTGTTTGCTTGAGTGCATTCGCGCGCTCTCGCTTTCTCCACTTTACAATTTTTTGTCATTATTTATCTATTCCTGAGAGTTTATCTTATTTTTTATTTGTTTATTTAAATGAAGTCGACCAGTTGCCTGCCCTTCCTTCCATTATCCGTCACCGAGACAAACTGAACAAAGTTCTGAGGTCGACTTTGTAAAGATAAGGATTCAGGTCCTTCTGCTGTTTACCTTTGCTCCTGCGCGCAGTGCCCTTCTCTCCACATTTATGTGTTTGTTTGTTTGTCTATCTAATCTTTTGGGTTTTTATTTCTAATGAGGTCGACCAGTTGTTTATTTATTATTTTTTTTACTACGCATCAAGCTGCGCTGCTTGTCTTTGCTCCTGTGTGCTCGCGCACTCTCGCCTTTTCCACTTATTTTTATTTTTGATTTATTTTTGATTTATTTTGTCAATTTAAAAAAATATGCATCGTGCTGTGCTGTTTGTGTTTGCTTGAGTGCATTCGCGCTCTCTCGCTTTCTCCACTTTACAATTTTTTTGTTATTATTTATCTATTCCTGAGAGTTTATCTTATTTTTTATTTGTTTATTTAAATGAAGTCGACCAGTTGCCTGCCCTTCCTTCCATTATCCGTCACCGAGACAAACTGAACAAAGTTCTGAGGTCGACCTTGTAAAGATAAGGATTCAGGTCTGTCTGCTGTTTACCTTTGCTCCTGCGCGCACTGCCCTTCTCTCCACATTTATGTGTTTGTTTGTTTGTCTATCTAATCTTTTGGGTTTTTATTTCTAATGAGGTCGACCAGTGGTCTATTTATTATTTTTTTTTACTACGCATCAAGCTGCGCTTCTTGTCTTTGCTCCTGTGTGCTCGCGCACTCTCGCCTTTTCCACTTATTTTTATTTTTGATTTATTTTTGATTTATTTTGTCAATTTAAAAAAAAATACGCATCGTGCTGTGCTGTTTGTGTTTGCTTGAGTGCATTCGCGCGCTCTGGCTTTCTCCACTTTACATTTTTTTGTTATTATTTATCTATTCCTGAGAGTTTATCTTATTTTTTATTTGTTTATTTAAATGAAGTCGACCAGTTGCCTGCCCTTCCTTCCATTATCCGTCACCGAGACAAACTGAACAAAGTTCTGAGGTCGACCTTGTAAAGATAAGGATTCAGGTCTGTCTGCTGTTTACCTATGCTCCTGCGCACACTGCCCTTCTCTCCACATTTATGTGTTTGTTTGTTTGTCTATCTAATCTTTTGGGTTTTGATTTCTAATGAGGTCGACCAGTTGTCTATTTATTATTTTTTTTACTACGCATCCAGCTGCGCTGCTTGTCTTTGCTCCTGTGTGCTCGCGCACTCTCGCCTTTTCCACTTATTTTTATTTTTGATTTATTTTTTATTTATTTTGTCAATTTTAAAAAAAATACGCATCGTGCTGTGCTGTTTGTGTTTGCTTGAGTGCATTCGCGCGCTCTGGCTTTCTCAACTTTACATTTTTTTTGTTATTATTTATCTATTCCTGAGAGTTTATCTTATTTTTTATTTGTTTATTTAAATGAAGTCGACCATTTGCCTGCCCTTCCTTCCATTATCCGTCACCGAGACAAACTGAACAAAGTTCTGAGGTCGACCTTGTAAAGATAAGGATTCAGGTCTGTCTGCTCTTTACCTATGCTCCTGCGCACACTGCCCTTCTCTCCACATTTATGTGTTTGTTTGTTTGTCTATCTAATCTTTTGGGTTTTTATTTCTAATGAGGTCGACCATTTGTCTATTTATTATTTTTTTTACTACGCATCAAGCTGCGCTGCTTGTCTTTGCTCCTGTGTGCTCGCGCACTCTCGCCTTTTCCACTTATTTTTATTTTTGATTTATTATTGATTTATTTTGTCAATTTAAAAAAAAATACGCATCGTGCTGTGCTGTTTGTGTTTGCTTGAGTGCATTCGCGCGCTCTGGCTTTCTCCACTTTACAATTTTTTGTTATTATTTATCTATTCCTGAGAGTTTATCTTATTTTTTATTTGTTTATTTAAATGAAGTCGACCAGTTGCCTGGCCTTCCTTCCATTAACCGTCACCGAGACAAACTGAACAAAGTTCTGAGGTCGACCTTGTAAAGATAAGGATTCAGGTCTGTCTGCTGTTTACCTTGGCTCCTGCGCGCACTGCTCTTCTCTCCACATTTATGTGTTTGTTTGTTTGTCTCTCTAATCTTTTGGGTTTTTATTTCTAATGAGGTCGACCAGTTGTCTATTTATTATTTTTTTTTACTACGCATCAAGCTGCGCTGCTTGTCTTTGCTCCTGTGTGCTCGCGCACTCTCGCCTTTTCCACTTATTTTTATTTTTGATTTATTTTTGATTTATTTTGTCAATTTAAAAAAAAATACGCATCGTGCTGTGCTGTTTGTGTTTGCTTGAGTGCATTCGCGCGCTCTCGCTTTCTCCACTTTACAATTTTTGTTATTATTTATCTATTCCTGAGAGTTTATCTTATTTTTTATTTGTTTATTTAAATGAAGTCGACCAGTTGCCTGCCCTTCCTTCCATTATCGGTCACCGAGACAAACTGAACAAAGTTCTGAGGTCGACCTTGTACAGATAAGGATTCAGGTGTGTCTGCTTTTTACCTTTGCTCCTGCGCGCACTGCCCTTCTCTCCACATTTATGTGTTTGTTTGTTTGTCTATCTAATCTTTTGGGTTTTTATTTCTAATGAGGTCGACCAGTTGTCTATTTATTATTTTTTTTACCACGCGTCAAGCTGCGCTGCTTTTCTTTGCTCCTGTGTGCTCGCACACTCTCGCCTTTTCCACTTATTTTTATTTTTGATTTATTTTTTATTTATTTTGTCAATTTAAAAAAAATACGCATCGTGCTGTGCTGTTTGTGTTTGCTTGAGTGCATTCGCGCGCTCTCGCTCTCTGCACGTTACAATTTTTTTGTTATTATTTATCTGTTCCTGAGAGTTTATCTTATTTTTTATTTTTTTATTTAAATGAAGTCGACCAGTTGCCTGCCCTTCCTTCCATTATCCGTCACCGAGACAAACTGAACAAAGTTCTGAGGTCGACCTTGTAAAGATAAGGATTCAGGTCTGTCTGCTGTTTACCTTTTCTCCTGCCCGCACTGCCCTTCTCTCCACATTTATGTGTTTGTTTGTTTGTCTATCTAAACTTTTGGGTTTTTATTTCTAATGAGGTCGACCAGTTGTCTATTTATTATATTTTTTACTACGCATCAAGCTGCGCTGCTTGTCTTTGCTCCTGTGTGCTCGCGCACTCTCGCCTTTTCCACTTATTTTTATTTTTGATTTATTTTTGATTTATTTTGTCAATTAAAAAAAATACGCATCGTGATGTGTTGTTTGTGTTTGCTTGAGTGCATTCGCGTGCTCGTGCTTTCTCCACTTTACAATTTTTTGTTATTATTTATATATTCCTGAGAGTTTATCTTATTTTTTATTTGTTTATTTAAATGAAGTCGACCAGTTGCCTGCCCTTCCTTCCATTATCTGTCACCGAGACAAACTGAACAAAGTTCTGAGGTCGACCTTGTAAAGATAAGGATTCAGGTCTGTCTGCTGTTTACCTTTGCTCCTGGGCGCACTGCCCTTCTCTCCACATTTATGTGTTTGTTTGTTTGTCTCTCTAATCTTTTGGGTTTTTATTTCTAATGAGGTCGACCAGTTGTCTATTTATTATTTTTTTTACTACGCATCAAGCTGCGCTGCTTGTGTTTGCTCCTGTGTGCTCGCGCACTCTCGCCTTTTCCACTTATTTTTATTTTTGATTTATTTTTGATTTATTTTGTCAATTAAAAAAAAATACGCATCGTGATGTGTTGTTTGTGTTTGATTGAGTGCATTCGCGTGCTCGTGCTTTCTCCACTTTACAATTTTTTGTTATTATTTATATATTCCTGAGAGTTTATCTTATTTTTTATTTGTTTATTTAAATGAAGTCGACCAGTTGCCTGCCCTTCCTTCCATTATCTGTCACCGAGACAAACTGAACAAAGTTCTGAGGTCGACCTTGTAAAGATAAGGATTCAGGTCTGTCTGCTGTTTACCTTTGCTCCTGCCCGCACTGCCCTTCTCTCCACATTTATGTGTTTGTTTGTTTGTCTCTCTAATCTTTTGGGTTTTTATTTCTAATGAGGTCGACCAGTTGTCTATTTATTATTTTTTTTACTACGCATCAAGCTGCGCTGCTTGTCTTTGCTCCTGTGTGCTCGCGCACTCTCGCCTTTTCCACTTATTTTTATTTTTGATTTATTTTTGATTTATTTTGTCAATTTTAAAAAAAATACGCATCGTGCTGTGCTGTTTGTGTTTGCTTCAGTGCATTTGCGCGCTCGCGCTTTCTCCACTTTACAATTTTTTTGTTATTATTTATCTATTCCTGAGAGTTTATCTTATTTTTTATTTGTTTATTTAATTGAAGTCGACCAGTTGCCTGCCCTTCCTTCCATTATCCGTCACCGAGACAAACTGAACAAAGTTCTGAGGTCGACCTTGTAAAGATAAGGATTCAGGTCTGTCTGCTGTTTACCTTTGCTCCTGCGCGCACTGCCCTTCTCTCCACATTTATGTGTTTGTTTCTTTGTCTATCTAATCTTTTGTGTTTTTATTTCTAATGAGGTCGACCAGTTGTCTATTTATTATTTTTTTTACTACGCATCAAGCTGCGCTGCTTGTCTTTGCTCCTGTGTGCTCGCGCCCTCTCGCCTTTTCCACTTATTTTTATTTTTGATTTATTTTTGATTTATTTTGTCAATTTAAAAAAAAATACGCATCGTGCTGTGCTGTTTGTGTTTGCTTGAGTGCATTCGCGCGCTCTCGCTTTCTCCACTTTACAATTTTTTGTCATTATTTATCTATTCCTGAGAGTTTATCTTATTTTTTATTTGTTTATTTAAATGAAGTCGACCAGTTGCCTGCCCTTCCTTCCATTATCCGTCACCGAGACAAACTGAACAAAGTTCTGAGGTCGACCTTGTAAAGATAAGGATTCAGGTCCTTCTGGTGTTTACCTTTGCTCCTGCGCGCAGTGCCCTTCTCTCCACATTTATGTGTTTGTTTGTTTGTCTATCTAATCTTTTGGGTTTTTATTTCTAATGAGGTCGACCAGTTGTTTATTTATTATTTTTTTTACTACGCATCAAGCTGCGCTGCTTGTCTTTGCTCCTGTGTGCTCGCGCACTCTCGCCTTTTCCACTTATTTTTATTTTTGATTTATTTTTGATTTATTTTGTCAATTTAAAAAAATATGCATCGTGCTGTGCTGTTTGTGTTTGCTTGAGTGCATTCGCGCTCTCTCGCTTTCTCCACTTTACAATTTTTTTGTTATTATTTATCTATTCCTGAGAGTTTATCTTATTTTTTATTTGTTTATTTAAATGAAGTCGACCAGTTGCCTGCCCTTCCTTCCATTATCCGTCACCGAGACAAACTGAACAAAGTTCTGAGGTCGACCTTGTAAAGATAAGGATTCAGGTCTGTCTGCTGTTTACCTTTGCTCCTGCGCGCACTGCCCTTCTCTCCACATTTATGTGTTTGTTTGTTTGTCTATCTAATCTTTTGGGTTTTTATTTCTAATGAGGTCGACCAGTGGTCTATTTATTATTTTTTTTTACTACGCATCAAGCTGCGCTTCTTGTCTTTGCTCCTGTGTGCTCGCGCACTCTCGCCTTTTCCACTTATTTTTATTTTTGATTTATTTTTGATTTATTTTGTCAATTTAAAAAAAAATACGCATCGTGCTGTGCTGTTTGTGTTTGCTTGAGTGCATTCGCGCGCTCTGGCTTTCTCCACTTTACATTTTTTTGTTATTATTTATCTATTCCTGAGAGTTTATCTTATTTTTTATTTGTTTATTTAAATGAAGTCGACCAGTTGCCTGCCCTTCCTTCCATTATCCGTCACCGAGACAAACTGAACAAAGTTCTGAGGTCGACCTTGTAAAGATAAGGATTCAGGTCTGTCTGCTGTTTACCTATGCTCCTGCGCACACTGCCCTTCTCTCCACATTTATGTGTTTGTTTGTTTGTCTATCTAATCTTTTGGGTTTTGATTTCTAATGAGGTCGACCAGTTGTCTATTTATTATTTTTTTTACTACGCATCCAGCTGCGCTGCTTGTCTTTGCTCCTGTGTGCTCGCGCACTCTCGCCTTTTCCACTTATTTTTATTTTTGATTTATTTTTTATTTATTTTGTCAATTTTAAAAAAAATACGCATCGTGCTGTGCTGTTTGTGTTTGCTTGAGTGCATTCGCGCGCTCTGGCTTTCTCAACTTTACATTTTTTTTGTTATTATTTATCTATTCCTGAGAGTTTATCTTATTTTTTATTTGTTTATTTAAATGAAGTCGACCATTTGCCTGCCCTTCCTTCCATTATCCGTCACAGAGACAAACTGAACAAAGTTCTGAGGTCGACCTTGTAAAGATAAGGATTCAGGTCTGTCTGCTCTTTACCTATGCTCCTGCGCACACTGCCCTTCTCTCCACATTTATGTGTTTGTTTGTTTGTCTATCTAATCTTTTGGGTTTTTATTTCTAATGAGGTCGACCATTTGTCTATTTATTATTTTTTTTACTACGCATCAAGCTGCGCTGCTTGTCTTTGCTCCTGTGTGCTCGCGCACTCTCGCCTTTTCCACTTATTTTTATTTTTGATTTATTATTGATTTATTTTGTCAATTTAAAAAAAAATACGCATCGTGCTGTGCTGTTTGTGTTTGCTTGAGTGCATTCGCGCGCTCTGGCTTTCTCCACTTTACAATTTTTTGTTATTATTTATCTATTCCTGAGAGTTTATCTTATTTTTTATTTGTTTATTTAAATGAAGTCGACCAGTTGCCTGCCCTTCCTTCCATTAACCGTCACCGAGACAAACTGAACAAAGTTCTGAGGTCGACCTTGTAAAGATAAGGATTCAGATCTGTCTCCTGTTTACCTTTGCTCCTGCGCGCACTGCCCTTCTCTCCACATTTATGTGTTTGTTTGTTTGTCTATCTAATCTTTTGGGTTTTTATTTCTAATGAGGTCGACCAGTTGTCTATATATTATTTTTTTTACTACGCATCAAGCTGCGCTGCTTGTCTTTGCTCCTGTGTGCTCGCGCACTCTCGCCTTTTCCACTTATTTTTATTTTTGATTTATTTTTTATTTATTTTGTCAATTTAAAAAAAAATACGCATCGTGCTGTGCTGTTTGTGTTTGCTGGAGTGCATTCGCGCGCTCTCGCTTTCTCCACTTTACAATTTTTTTGTTATTATTTATCTATTCCTGAGAGTTTATCTTATTTTTTATTTGTTTATTTAAATGAAGTCGACCAGTTGCCTGCCCTTCCTTCCATTATCCGTCACCGAGACAAACTGAACAAAGTTCTGAGGTCGACCTTGTAAAGATAAGGATTCAGGTCTGTCTGCTGTTTACCTTTGCTCCTGCGCGCACTGCCCTTCTCTCCACATTTATGTGTTTGTTTGTTTGTCGATCTAATCTTTCGGGTTTTTATTTCTAATGAGGTCGACCAGTTGTCTATTTATTATTTTTTTTACTACGCATCAAGCTGCGCTGCTTGTCTTTGCTCCTGTGTGCTCACGCACTCTCGCCATTTCCACTTATTTTTATTTTTGATTTATTTTTGATTTATTTTGTCAATTTAAAAAAAATACGCATCGTGCTGTGCTGTTTGTGTTTGCTTGAGTGCATTCGCCCGCTCTCGCTTTCTCCACTTTACAATTTTTTTGTTATTATTTATCTATTCCTGAGAGTTTATCTTATTTTTTATTTGTTTATTTAAATGAAGTCGACCAGTTGCCTGCCCTTCCTTCCATTATCCGTCACCGAGACAAACTGAACAAAGTTCTGAGGTCGACCTTGTAAAGATAAGGATTCAGGTCTGTCTGCTGTTTACCTTTGCTCCTGCGCGCACTGCCCTTCTCTCCACATTTATGTGTTTGTTTGTTTGTCTATCTAATCTTTTGGGTTTTTATTTCTAATGAGGTCGACCAGTTGTCTATTTATTATTTTTTTTACTACGCATCAAGCTGCGCTGCTTGTCTTTGCTCCTGTGTGATCGCGCACTCTCGCCTTTTCCACTTATTTTTATTTTTGATTTATTTTTGATTTATTTTGTCAATTTTAAAAAAAAATACGCATCGTGCTGTGCTGTTTGTGTTTGCTTGAGTGCATTCGCGCGCTCTCGCTTTCTCCACTTTACAATTTTTTTGTTATTATTTATCTATTCCTGAGAGTTTATCTTATTTTTGATTTGTTTTTTTAAATGAAGTCGACCAGTTGCCTGCCCTTCCTTCCATTATCCGTCACCGAGACAAACTGAACAAAGTTCTGAGGTCGACCTTGTAAAGATAAGGATTCAGGTCTGTCTCCTGTTTACCTTTCCTCCTAAGCGCACTGCCCTTCTCTCCACATTTATGTGTTTGTTTGTTTGTCTATCTAATCTTTTGGGTTTTTATTTCTAATGAGGTCGACCAGTTGTCTATTTATTATTTTTTTTACTACGCATCAAGCTGCGCTGCTTGTCTTTTCTCCTGTGTGCTCGCGCACTCTCGCCTTTTCCACTTATTTATATTTTTGATTTATTTTTGATTTATTTTGTCAATTTTTAAAAAAAATACGCATGTGCTGTACTGTTTGTGTTTGCTTGAGTGCATTCGCGCGCGCTCGCTTTCTCCACTTTACAATTTTTTTGTTATTATTTATCTATTCCTGAGAGTTTATCTTATTTTTTATTTGTTTATTTAAATGAAGTCGACCAGTTGCCTGCCCTTCCTTCCATTATCCGTCACCGAGACAAACTGAACAAAGTTCTGAGGTCGACGTTGTAAAGATAAGGATTCAGGTCTGTCTGCTGTTTACCTTTGCTCCTGCGCGCACTGCCCTTCTCTCCACATTTATGTGTTTGTTTGTTTGTCTATCTAATCTTTTGGGTTTTTATTTCTAATGAGGTCGACAAGTTGTCTATTTATTATTTTTTTTACTACGCATCAAGCTGCGCTGTTTGTCTTTGCTCCTGTGTGCTCGCGCACTGTCGCCTTTTCCACTTAATTTTATTTTTGATTTATTTTGTCAATTTTAAAAATAAATACGCATCGTGCTGTGCTGTTTGTGTTTGCTTGAGTGCATTCGCGCGCTCTCGCTTTCTCCACTTTACAATTTTTTTGTTATTATTTATCTATTCCTGAGAGTTTATCTTATTTTTTATTTGTTTATTTAAATGAAGTCGACCAGTTGCCTGCCCTTCCTTCCATTATCCGTCACCGAGACAAACTGAACAAAGTTCTGAGGTCGACCTTGTAAAGATAAGGATTCAGGTCTGTCTGCTGTTTACCTTTGCTCCTGCGCGCACTGCCCTTCTCTCCACATTTATGTGTTTCTTTGTTTGTCTATCTAATCTTTTGGGTTTTTATTTCTAATGAGGTCGACCAGTTGTCTATTTATTATTTTTTTTACTACGCATGAAGCTGCGCTGCTTGTCTTTGCTCCTGTGTGCTCGCGCACTCTCGCCTTTAACACTTATTTTTATTTTTGATTGATTTATTTTGTCAATTTTAAAAAAAATACGCATCGTGCTGTGCTGTTTGTGTTTGCTTGAGTGCATTCGCGCGCTCTCGCTTTCTCCACTTTACAATTTTTTGTTACTATTTATCTATTCCTGAGAGTTTATCTTATTTATTATTTGTTTATTTAAATGAAGTCGACCAGTTGCCTGCCCTTCCTTCCATTATCCGTCACCGAGACAAACTGAACAAAGTTCTGAGGTCGACCTTGTAAAGTTAAGGATTCAGGTCTGTCTGCTGTTCACCTTTGCTCCTGCGCGCACTGCCCTTCTCTCCACATTTATGTGTTTGTTTGTTTGTCTATCTAATCTTTTGGGTTTTTATTTCTAATGAGGTCGACCAGTTGTCTATTTATTATTTTTTTTACTACGCATCAAGCTGCGCTGCTTGTCTTTGCTCCTGTGTGCTCGCGCACTCTCGCCTTTTCCACTTATTTTTATTTTTGATTTATTTTTGATATATTTTATCAATTTAAAAAAAAATACGCATCGTGCTGTGCTGTTTGTGTTTGCTTGAGTGCATTCGCGCGCTCCCGCTTTGTCCACTTTACAATTTGTTTGTTATTATTTATCTATTCCTGAGAGTTTATCTTATTTTTTATTTGTTTATTTAAATGAAGTCGACCAGTTGCCTGCCCTTCCTTCCATTATCCGTCACCGAGACAAACTGAACAAAGTTCTGAGGTCGACCTTGTAAAGATAAGGATTCAGGTCTGTCTGCTGTTTACCTTTGCTCCTGCGCGCACTGCCCTTCTCTCCACATTTATATGTTTGTTTGTTTGTCTATCTAATCTTTTGGGTTTTTATTTCTAATGAGGTCGACCAGTTGTCTATTTATTATTTATTTTACTACGCATGAAGCTGCGCTGCTTGTCTTTGCTCCTGTGTGCTCGCGCACTCTCGCCTTTTCCACTTATTTTTATTTTTGGTTTATTTTTGATTTATTTTGTCAATTTTAAAAAAAATACGCATCGTGCTGTGCTGTTTGTGTTTGCTTGAGTGCATTCGCGCGCTCTCGCTTTCTCCACTTTACAATTTTTTTGTTATTATTTATCTATTCCTGAGAGTTTATCTTACTTTTTATTTGTTTATTTAAATGAAGTCGACCAGTTGCCTGCCCTTCCTTCCATTATCCGTCACCGAGACAATCTGAACAAAGTTCTGAGGTCGACCTTGTAAAGATAAGGATTCAGGTCTGTCTGCTGTTTACCTTTGCTCCTGCGCGCACTGCCCTTCTCTCCACATTTATGTGTTTGTTAGTTTGTCTATCTAATCTTTTGGGTTTTTATTTCTAATGAGGTCGACCAGTTGTCTATTTATTATTTTTTTTACTACGCATCAACCTGCGCTGCTTGTCTTTGCTCCTGTGTGCTCGCGCACTCTCGCCTTTTCCACTTATTTTTATTTTTGATTTACTTTGTCAATTTTAAAAATAAATACGCATTGTGCTGTGCTGTTTGTGTTTGCTTGAGTGCATTCGCGCGCTCTCGCTTTCTCCACTTTACAATTTTTTTGTTATTATTTATCTATTCCTGAGAGTTTATCTTATTTTTTATTTGTTTATTTAAATGAAGTCGACCAGTTGCCTGCCCTTCCTTCCATTATCCGTCACCGAGACAAACTGAACAAAGTTCTGAGGTCGACGTTGTAAAGATAAGGATTCAGGTCTGTCTGCTGTTTACCTTTGCTCCTGCGCGCACTGCCCTTCTCTCCACATTTATGTGTTTGTTTGTTTGTCTATCTAATCTTTTGGGTTTTTATTTCTAATGAGGTCGACCAGTTGTCTATTTATTATTTTTTTTACTTCGCATCAAGCTGCGCTGCTTGTCTTTGCTCCTGTGTGCTCGCGCACTCTCGCCTTTTCCACTTATTTTTATTTTTGATTGATTTATTTTGTCAATTTAAAAAAAAATACGCATCGTGCTGTGCTGTTTGTGTTTGCTTGAGTGCATTCGCGCGCTCTCGCTTTCTCCACTTTACAATTTTTTGTTATTATTTATCTATTCCTGAGAGTTTATCTTATTTTTTATTTGTTTATTTAAATGAAGTCGACCAGTTTCCTGCCCTTCCTTCCATTATCCGTCACCGAGACAAACTGAACAAAGTTCTGAGGTCGACCTTGTAAAGATAAGGATTCAGGTCTGTCTGCTGTTTACCTTTGCTCCTGCGCGCACTGCCCTTTTCTCCACATTTATGTGTTTTTTTGTTTGTCTATCTAATCTTTTGGGTTTTTATTTCTAATGAGGTCGACCAGTTGTCTATTTATTATTTTTTTTACTACGCATCAAGCTGCGCTTCTTGTCTTTGCTCCTGTGTGCTCGCGCACTCTCGCCTTTTCCACTTATTTTTATTTTTGATTTATTTTTTATTTATTTTGTCAATTTAAAAAAAAAATACGCATCGTGCTTTGCTGTTTGTGTTTGCTTGAGTGCATTCGCGCGCTCTCGCTTTCTCCACTTTACAATTTTTTTGTTAATATTTATCTATTCCTGAGAGTTTATCTTATTTTTTATTTGTTTATTTAAATGAAGTCGACCAGTTGCCTGCCCTTCCTTCCATTATCCGTCACCGAGACAAACTGAACAAAGTTCTGAGGTCGACCTTGTAAAGATAAGGATTCAGGTCTGTCTGCTGTTTACCTTTGCTCCTGCGCGCACTGCCCTTCTCTCCACATTTATGTGTTTGTTTGTTTGTCTATCTAATCTTTTGGGTTTTTATTTCTAATGAGGTCGACCAGTTGTCTATTTATTATTTTTTTTACTACGCATCAAGCTGCGCTGCTTGTCTTTGCTCCTGTGTGCTCGCGCACTGTCTCCTTTTCCACTTATTTATATTTTTGATTTATTTTTGATTTATTTTGTCAATTTTTTAAAAAAATACGCATTGTGCTGTACTGTTTGTGTTTGCTTGAGTGCATTCGCGCGCTCTCGATTTCTCCACTTTACAATTTTTTTGTTATTATTTATCTATTCCTGAGAGTTTATCTTATTTTTTATTTGTTTATTTAAATGAAGTGGACCAGTTGCCTGCCCTTCCTTCCATTATCCGTCACCGAGACAAACTGAACAAAGTTCTGAGGTCGACCTTGTAAAGATAAGGATTCAGGTCTGTCTGCTGTTTACCTTTGCTCCTGCGCGCACTGCCCTTCTCTCCACATTTATGTGTTTGTTTGTTTGTCTATCTAATCTTTTGGGTTTTTATTTCTAATGAGGTCGACCAGTTGTCTATTTATTATTTTTTTTACTACGCATCAAGCTGCGCTGCTTGTCTTTGCTCCTGTGTGCTCGCGCACTCTCGCCTCATCCACTTATTTTTATTTTTGATTTATTTTTGATTTATTTTGTCAATTTTTTTAAAAAAATACGCATCGTGCTGTGCTGTTTGTGTTTGCTTGAGTGCATTCGCGCGCTCTCGCTTTCTCCACGTTACAATTTTTTGTTATTATTTATCTATTCCTGAGAGTTTATCTTATTTTTTATTTGTTTATTTAAATGAAGTCGACCAGTTGCCTGCCCTTCCTTCCATTATCCGTCACCGAGACAAACTGAACAAAGTTCTGAGGTCGCCCTTGTAAAGATAAGGATTCAGGTCTGTCTGCTGTTTACCTTTGCTCCTGCGCGCACTGCCCTTCTCTCCACATTTATGTGTTTCTTTGTTTGTCCATCTAATCTTTTGGGTTTTTATTTCTAATGAGTTCGACCAGTTGTCTATTTATTATTTTTTTTACTTCGCATCAAGCTGCGCTGCTTGTCTTTGTTCCTGTGTGCTCGCGCACTCTCGCCTTTTCCACTTATTTTTATTTTTGATTGATTTATTTTGTCAATTTTAAAAAAAATACGCATCGTGCTGTGCTGTTTGTGTTTGCTTGAGTGCATTCGCGCGCTCTCGCTTTCTCCACTTTACAATTTTTTGTTATTATATATCTATTCCTGAGAGTTTTTCTTATTTTTTATTTGTTTATTTAAATGAAGTCGACCAGTTGCCTGCCCTTCCTTCCATTATCCGTCACCGAGTCAAACTGAACAAAGTTCTGAGGTCGACCTTGTAAAGATAAGGATTCAGGTCTGTCTGCTGTTTACCTTTGCTCCTGTGCGCACTGCCCTTCTCTCCACATTTATGTGTTTGTTTGTTTGTCTATCTAATCTTTTGGGTTTTTATTTCTAATGAGGTCGACCAGTTGTCTATTTATTATTTTTTTTACTACGCATCAAGCTGCGCTGCTTGTCTTTGCTCCTGTGTGCTCGCGCACTCTCGCCTTTTCCACTTATTTTTATTTTTGATTTATTTTTGATTTATTTTGTCAATTTTAAAAAAAATACGCATCGTGCTGTGCTGTTTGTGTTTGCTTGAGTGCATTCGCGCGCTCTCGCTTTCTCCACTTTACAATTTTTTTGTTATTATTTATCTATTCCTGAGAGTTTATCTTATTTTTTATTTGTTTATTTAAATGAAGTCGACCAGTTGCCTGCCCTTCCTTCCATTATCCGTCACCGAGACAAACTGAACAAAGTTCTGAGGTCGACCTTGTAAATATAAGGATTCAGGTCTGTCTGCTGTTTACCTTTGCTCCTGCGCGCACTGCCCTTCTCTCCACATTTATGTGTTTGTTTGTTTGTCTATCTAATCTTTTGGGTTTTTATTTCTAATGAGGTCGACCAGTTGTCTATTTCTTATTTTTTTTACTACGCATCAAGCTGCGCTGCTTGTCTTTGCTCCTGTGTGCTTGCGCACTCTCGCCTTTTCCACTTATTTTTATTTTTGATTTATTTTTGATTTATTTTGTCAATTTAAAAAAAATACTCATCGTGATGTGCTGTTTGTGTTTGTTTGAGTGCATTCGCGCGCTCTCGCTTTCTCCACTTTATAATTTTTTTGTTATTATTTATCTATTCCTGAGTGTTTATCTTATTTTTTATTTGTTTATTTAAATGAAGTCGACCAGTTGCCTGCCCTTCCTTCCATTATCCGTCACCGAGACAAACTGAACAAAGTTCTGAGGTCGACCTTGTGAAGATAAGGATTCAGGTCGGTCTGCTGTTTACCTTTGCTCCTGCCCGCACTGCCCTTCTCTCCACATTTATGTGTTTGTTTGTTTGTCTATCTAATCTTTTGGGTTTTTATTTCTAATGAGGTCGACCAGTTGTCTATTTATTATTTTTTTTACTACGCATCAAGCTGCGCTGCTTGTCTTTGCTCCTGTGTGCTCGCGCACTCTCGCCTTTTCCACTTATTTTTATTTTTGATTTATTTTGTCAATTTTAAAAAAAATACGCATCGTGCTGTGCTGTTTGTGTTTGCTTGAGTGCATTCGCGTGCTCTCGCTTTCACCACTTTACAATTTTTTTGTTATTATTTATCTATTCCTGAGAGTTTATCTTATTTTTTATTTGTTTATTTAAATGAAGTCGACCAGTTGCCTGCCCTTCCTTCCATTATCCGTAACCGAGACAAACTGAACAAAGTTCTGAGGTCGACCTTGTAAAGATAAGGATTCAGGTCTGTCTGCTGTTTACCTTTGCTCCTGCGCGCACTGCCCTTCTCTCCACATTTATGTGTTTGTTTGTTTGTCTATCTAATCTTTTGGGTTTTTATTTCTAATGAGGTCGACCAGTTGTCTATTTATTATTTTTTTTACTACGCATCAAGCTGCGCTGCTTGTCTTTGCTCCTGTGTGCTCGCGCACTCTCGCCTTTTCCACTTATTTTTATTTTTGATTTATTTTGTCAATTTTAAAAAAAATACGCATCGTGCTGTGCTGTTTGTGTTTGCTTGAGTGCATTCGCGCGCTCTCGCTTTCTCCACTTTACAATTTTTTTGTTATTATTTATCTATTCCTGAGAGTTTATCTTATTTTTTATTTGTTTATTTAAATGAAGTCGACCAGTTGCCTGCCCTTCCTTCCATTATCCGTCACCGAGACAAACTGAACAAAGTTCTGAGGTCGACCTTTTAAAAATAAGGATTCAAGTCTGTCTGCTGTTTACCTTTGATCCTGCCCGCACTGCCCTTCTCTCCACATTTATGTGTTTGTTTGTTTGTCTATCTAATCTTTTGGGTTTTTATTTCTAATGAGGTCGACCAGTTGTCTATTTATTATTTTTTTTACTACGCATCAAGCTGCGCTGCTTGTCTTTGCTCCTGTGTGCTCGCGCACTCTCGCCTTTTCCACTTATTTTTATTTTTGATTTATTTTTGATTTATTTTGTCAATTTAAAAAAAAATACGCATCGTGCTGTGCTGTTTGTGTTTGCTTGAGTGCATTCGCGCGCTCTCGCTTTCTCCACTTTACAATTTTTTTGTTATTATTTATCTATACCTGAGAATTTATCTTATTTTTATTTGTTTATTTAAATGAAGTCGACCAGTTGCCTGCCCTTCCTTCCATTCTCCGTCACCGAGACAAACTGAACAAAGTTCTGAGGTCGACCTTGTAAAGATTAGGATTCAGGTCTGTCTGCTGTTTACCTTTGCTCCTGCGCGCACTGCCCTTCTCTCCACATTTATTTGTTTGTTTGTTTGTCTATCTAATCTTTTGGGCTTTTATTTCTAATGAGGTCGACCAGTTGTCTATTTATTATTTTTTATACTACGCATCAAGCTGCGCTGCTTGTCTTTGCTCCTGTGTGCTCGCGCACTCTCGCCTTTTCCACTTATTTTTATTTTTGATTTATTTTTGATTTATTTTGTCAATTTAAAAAAAAATACGCATCGTGCTGTGCTGTTTGTGTTTGCTTGAGTGCATTCGCGCGCTCTCGCTTTGTCCACTTTACAATTTTTTTGTTATTATTTATCTATTCCTGAGAGTTTATCTTATTTTTATTTGTTTATTTAAATGAAGTCGACCAGTTGCCTGCCCTTCCTTCCATTATCCGTCACCGAGACAAACTGAACAAAGTTCTGAGGTCGACCTTGTAAAGATAAGGATTCAGGTCTGTCTGCTGTTTACCTTTGATCCTGCCCGCACTGCCCTTCTCTCCACATTTATGTGTTTGTTTGTTTGTCTATCTAATCTTTTGGGTTTTTATTTCTAATGAGGTCGACCAGTTGTCTATTTATTATTTTTTTTACTACGCATCAAGCTGCGCTGCTTGTCTTTGCTCCTGTGTGCTCGCGCACTCTCGCCTTTTCCACTTATTTTTATTTTTGATTTATTTTTGATTTATTTTGTCAATTTAAAAAAAAATACGCATCGTGCTGTGCTGTTTGTGTTTGCTTGAGTGCATTCGCGCGCTCTCGCTTTCTCCACTTTACAATTTTTTTGTTATTATTTATCTATACCTGAGAATTTATCTTATTTTTATTTGTTTATTTAAATGAAGTCGACCAGTTGCCTGCCCTTCCTTCCATTCTCCGTCACCGAGACAAACTGAACAAAGTTCTGAGGTCGACCTTGTAAAGATTAGGATTCAGGTCTGCTGTTTACCTTTGCTCCGCGCGCACTGCCCTTCTCTCCACATTTATTTGTTTGTTTGTTTGTCTATCTAATCTTTTGGGCTTTTATTTCTAATGAGGTCGACCAGTTGTCTATTTATTATTTTTTATACTACGCATCAAGCTGCGCTGCTTGTCTTTGCTCCTGTGTGCTCGCGCACTCTCGCCTTTTCCACTTATTTTTATTTTTGATTCATTTTTGATTTATTTTGTCAATTTAAAAAAAAATACGCATCGTGCTGTGCTGTTTGTGTTTGCTTGAGTGCATTCGCGCGCTCTCGCTCTGTCCACTTTACAATTTTTTTGTTATTATTTATCTATTCCTGAGAGTTTATCTTATTTTTATTTGTTTATTTAAATGAAGTCGACCAGTTGCCTGCCCTTCCTTCCATTATCCGTCACCGAGACAAACTGAACAAAGTTCTGAGGTCGACCTTGTAAAGATAAGGATTCAGGTCTGTCTGCTGTTTACCTTTGATCGTGCCCGCACTGCCCTTCTCTCCACATTTATGTGTTTGTTTGTTTGTCTATCTAATCTTTTGGGTTTTTATTTCTAATGAGGTCGACCAGTTGTCTATTTATTATTTTTTTTACTACGCATCAAGCTGCGCTGCTTGTCTTTGCTCCTGTGTGCTCGCGCACTCTCGCCTTTTCCACTTATTTTTATTTTTGATTTATTTTTGATTTATTTTGTCAATTTAAAAAAAATACGCATCGTGCTGTGCTGTTTGTGTTTGCTTGAGTGCATTCGCGCGCTCTCGCTTTCTCCACTTTACAATTTTTTTGTTATTATTTATCTATTCCTGAGAATTTATCTTATTTTTATTTGTTTATTTAAATGAAGTCGACCAGTTGCCTGCCCTTCCTTCCATTCTCCGTCACCGAGACAAACTGAACAAAGTTCTGAGGTCGACCTTGTAAAGATAAGGATTCAGGTCTGTCTGCTGTTTGCCTTTGCTCCTGCGCGCACTGCCCTTCTCTGCACATTTATTTGTTTGTTTGTTTGTCTATCTAATCTTTTGGGTTTTTATTTCTAATGAGGTCGACCAGTTGTCTATTTATAATTTTTTTTACTACGCATCAAGCTGCGCTGCTTGTCTTTGCTCCTGTGTGCTCGCGCACTCTCGCCTTTTCCACTTATTTTTATTTTTGATTTATTTTTGATTTATTTTGTCAATTTAAAAAAAAATACGCATCGTGCTGTGCTGTTTGTGTTTGCTTGAGTGCATTCGCGCGCTCTCGCTTTCTCCACAATTTTTTTGTTATTATTTATCTATTCCTGAGAGTTTATCTTATTTTTTATTTGTTTATTTAAATGAAGTCGACCAGTTGCCTGCCCTTCCTTCCATTATCCGTCACCGAGACAAACTGAACAAATTTCTGAGGTCGACCTTGTAAAGATAAGGATTGAGGTCTGTCTGCTGTTGAACTTTGCTCCTGCGCGCACTGCCCTTCTCTCCACATTTATATGTTTGTTTGTTTGTCTATCTAATCTTTTGGGTTTTGATTTCTAATGAGGTCGACCAGTTGTCTATTTATTATTTTTTTTACTACGCATCAAGCTGCGCTGCATGTCTTTGCTCCTGTGTGCTCGCGCACTCTCGCGTTTTCCACTTATTTTTATTTTTGATTTATTTTTGATTTATTTTGTCAATTTAAAAAAAAATACGCATCGTGCTGTGCTGTTTGTGTTTGCTTGAGTGCATTCGCGTGCTCTCGCTTTCACCACTTTACAATTTTTTTTGTTATTATTTATCTATTCCTGAGAGTTTATCTTATATTTTATTTGTTTATTTAAATGAAGTCGACCAGTTGCCTGCCCTTCCTTCCATTATCCGTCACAGAGACAAACTGAACAAAGTTCTGAGGTCGACCTTGTAAAGATAAGGATTCAGGTCTGTCTGCTGTTTACCTTTGCTCCTGCGCGCACTGCCCTTCTCTCCACATTTATGTGTTTGTTTGTTTGTCTATCTAATCTTTTGGGTTTTTATTTCTAATGAGGTCGACCAGTTGTCTATTTATTATTTTTTTTACTACGCATCAAGCTGCGCTGCTTGTCTTTGCTCCTGTGTGCTCGCGCACTCTCGCCTTTCCCACTTATTTTTATTTTTGATATATTTTTGATTTATTTTGTCAATTAAAAAAAATACGCATCGTGCTGTGCTGTTTGTGTTTGCTTGAGTGCATTCGCGCGCTCTCGCTTTCTCCACTTTACAATTTTTTTGTTATTATTTATCTATTCCTGAGAGTTTATCTTATTTTTTATTTGTTTATTTAAATGAAGTCGACCAGTTGCCTGCCCTTCCTTCCATTATCCGTCACCGAGACAAACTGAACAAAGTTCTGAGGTCGACCTTGTAAAGATAAGGATTCAGGTCTGTCTGCTGTTTACCTTTGCTCCTGCGCGCACTGCCCTTCTCTCCACATTTATGTGTTTGTTTGTTTGTCTATCTAATCTTTTGGGTTTTTATTTCTAATGAGGTCGACCAGTTGTCTATTTCTTATTTTTTTTACTACGCATCAAGCTGCGCTGCTTGTCTTTGCTCCTGTGTGCTTGCGCACTCTCGCCTTTTCCACTTATTTTTATTTTTGATTTATTTTTGATTTATTTTGTCAATTTAAAAAAAATACTCATCGTGATGTGCTGTTGGTGTTTGTTTGAGTGCATTCGCGCGCTCTCGCGTTCTCCACTTTATAATTTTTTTGTTATTATTTATCTATTCCTGAGTGTTTATCTTATTTTTTATTTGTGTATTTAATGAAGTCGACCAGTTGCCTGCCCTTCCTTCCATTATCCGTCACCGAGACAAACTGAACAAAGTTCTGAGGTCGACCTTGTGAAGATAAGGATTCAGGTCGGTCTGCTGTTTACCTTTGCTCCTGCCCGCACTGCCCTTCTCTCCACATTTATGTGTTTGTTTGTTTGTCTATCTAATCTTTTGGGTTTTTATTTCTAATGAGGTCGACCAGTTTTCTATTTATTATTTTTTTTACTACGCATCAAGCTGCGCTGCTTGTCTTTGCTCCTGTGTGCTCGCGCACTCTCGCCTTTTCCACTTATTTTTATTTTTGATTTATTTTGTCAATTTTAAAAAAAATACGCATCGTGCTGTGCTGTTTGTGTTTGCTTGAGTGCATTCGCGTGCTCTCGCTTTCACCACTTTACAATTTTTTTGTTATTATTTATCTATTCCTGAGAGTTTATCTTATTTTTTATTTGTTTATTTAAATGAAGTCGACCAGTTGCCTGCCCTTCCTTCCATTATCCGTCACCGAGACAAACTGAACAAAGTTCTGAGGTCGACCTTGTAAAGATAAGGATTCAGGTCTGTCTGCTGTTTACCTTTGCTCCTGCGCGCACTGCCCTTCTCTCCACATTTATGTGTTTGTTTGTTTGTCTATCTAATCTTTTGGGTTTTATTTCTAATGAGGTCGACCAATTGTCTATTTATTATTTTTTTTACTACGCATCAAGCTGCGCTGCTTGTCTTTGCTCCTGTGTGCTCGCGCACTCTCGCCTTTTTCCACTTATTTTTATTTTTGATTTATTTTTGATTTATTTTGTCAATTTAAAAAAAATACGCATCGTGCTGTGCTGTTTGTGTTTGCTTGAGTGCATTCGCGCGCTCTCGCTTTCTCCACTTTACAATTTTTTTGTTATTATTTATCTATACCTGAGAATTTATCTTATTTTTATTTGTTTATTTAAATGAAGTCGACCAGTTGCCTGCCCTTCCTTCCATTCTCCGTCACCGAGACAAACTGAACAAAGTTCTGAGGTCGACCTTGTAAAGATTAGGATTCAGGTCTGTCTGCTGTTTACCTTTGCTCCTGCGCGCACTGCCCTTCTCTCCACATTTATTTGTTTGTTTGTTTGTCTATCTAATCTTTTGGGCTTTTATTTCTAATGAGGTCGACCAGTTGTCTATTTATTATTTTTTATACTACGCATCAAGCTGCGCTGCTTGTCTTTGCTCCTATGTGCTCGCGCACTCTCGCCTTTTCCACTTATTTTTATTTTTGATTTATTTTTGATTTATTTTGTCAATTTAAAAAAAATACGCATCGTGCTGTGCTGTTTGTGTTTGCTTGAGTGCATTCGCGCGCTCTCGCTTTGTCCACTTTACAATTTTTTTGTTATTATTTATCTATTCCTGAGAGTTTATCTTATTTTTATTTGTTTATTTAAATGAAGTCGACCAGTTGCCTGCCCTTCCTTCCATTATCCGTCACCGAGACAAACTGAACAAAGTTCTGAGGTCGACCTTGTAAAGATAAGGATTCAGGTCTGTCTGCTGTTTACCTTTGATCCTGCCCGCACTGCCCTTCTCTCCACATTTATGTGTTTGTTTGTTTGTCTATCTAATCTTTTGGGTTTTTATTTCTAATGAGGTCGACCAGTTGTCTATTTATTATTTTTTTTACTACGCATCAAGCTGCGCTGCTTGTCTTTGCTCCTGTGTGCTCGCGCACTCTCGCCTTTTCCACTTATTTTTATTTTTGATTTATTTTTGATTTATTTTGTCAATTTAAAAAAAATACGCATCGTGCTGTGCTGTTTGTGTTTGCTTGAGTGCATTAGCGCGCTCTCGCTTTCTCCACTTTACAATTTTTTTGTTATTATTTATCTATACCTGAGAATTTATCTTATTTTTATTTGTTTATTTAAATGAAGTCGACCAGTTGCCTGCCCTTCCTTCCATTCTCCGTCACCGAGACAAACTGAACAAAGTTCTGAGGTCGACCTTGTAAAGATTAGGATTCAAGTCTGTCTGCTGTTTACCTTTGCTCCTGCGCGCACTGCCCTTCTCTCCACATTTATTTGTTTGTTTGTTTGTCTATCTAATCTTTTGGGCTTTTATTTCTAATGAGGTCGACCAGTTGTCTATTTATTATTTTTTATACTACGCATCAAGCTGCGCTGCTTGTCTTTGCTCCTGTGTGCTCGCGCACTCTCGCCTTTTCCACTTATTTTTCTTTTTGATTCATTTTTGATTTATTTTGTCAATTTAAAAAAAATACGCATCGTGCTGTGCTGTTTGTGTTTGCTTGAGTGCATTCGCGCGCTCTCGCTTTGTCCACTTTACAATTTTTTTGTTATTATTTATCTATTCCTGAGAGTTTATCTTATTTTTATTTGTTTATTTAAATGAAGTCGACCAGTTGCCTGCCCTTCCTTCCATTATCCGTCACCGAGACAAACTGAACAAAGTTCTGAGGTCGACCTTGTAAAGATAAGGATTCAGGTTTGTCTGCTGTTTACCTTTGATCCTGCCCGCACTGCCCTTCTCTCCACATTTATGTGTTTGTTTGTTTGTCTATCTAATCTTTTGGGTTTTTATTTCTAATGAGGTCGACCAGTTGTCTATTTATTATTTTTTTTTACTACGCATCAAGCTGCGCTGCTTGTCTTTGCTCCTGTGTGCTCGCGCACTCTCGCCTTTTCCACTTATTTTTATTTTTGATTTATTTTTGATTTATTTTGTCAATTTAAAAAAAAATACGCATCGTGCTGTGCTGTTTGTGTTTGCTTGAGTGCATTCGCGCGCTCTCGCTTTCTCCACTTTACAATTTTTTTGTTATTATTTATCTATTCCTGAGAATTTATCTTATTTTTATTTGTTTATTTAAATGAAGTCGACCAGTTGCCTGCCCTTCCTTCCATTCTCCGTCACCGAGACAAACTGAACAAATTTCTGAGGTCGACCTTGTAAAGATAAGGATTCAGGTCTGTCTGCTGTTTGCCTTTGCTCCTGCGCGCACTGCCCTTCTCTGCACATTTATTTGTTTGTTTGTTTGTCTATCTAATCTTTTGGGTTTTTATTTCTAATGAGGTCGACCAGTTGTCTATTTATAATTTTTTTTACTACGCATCAAGCTGCGCTGCTTGTCTTTGCTCCTGTGTGCTCGCGCACTCTCGCCTTTTCCACTTATTTTTATTTTTGATTTATTTTTGATTTATTTTGTCAATTTAAAAAAAAATACGCATCGTGCTGTGCTGTTTGTGTTTGCTTGAGTGCATTCGCGCGCTCTCGCTTTCTCCACAATTTTTTTGTTATTATTTATCTATTCCTGAGAGTTTATCTTATTTTTTATTTGTTTATTTAAATGAAGT